>NC_082715.1:144853527-144955712 GCF_030144855.1 Hypanus sabinus | reverse complement strand
CTTGTGAAATTACTCTGGCACAGTACCGACAATGCATTCAAGTAATCACTGTTCATCTGCTTTGACTAAAAATGTATCCAACAAAATCAAACAGGCAACGTCGAAGCGTGACATTTATTTTCAAATGTAAGGAATCCGTACACAGATTGCTTGAATCAGATACAGCTGGATCTCATGACGTTTGCTTTAGTTGTCCGAGTCTCGTGTTTAACCACGCAGGAGTAAAGCTCGTGTGAGTTCCAGTCTGAGGCTGGCAGAGTCAGGTAACTGCTCGCACTGAACGTGTTATCCGCGTCCCGCTGGGTCTGGCTGATCTCAACGCCATTCCTTCTCGTACTACCGTCCACAGTCCACTCGATAATCACAGCGGCTGGATTAAACCCACTCACCAAACACACCAGTGTGGCGGTGCCTTTTCCCAGAATTTCTTCCGTTGAGGGTCCAAGGACGGACACTACGGGAGGTCGCAGATCTGAAAAAAATATGAATAGCAGCCAATCAATTACAGAGTGTGATTAACATCTGATAGCAATGCCTTTCTTCGGAGCTACGAGAAATTGTACATGCTGTGATCTGCAGCAAAAGAACTAACTAAGAATTCAGAGGGTCAGGCAGCATCTGTAGAGGCAAAGAGACAGTCGTGCATTTGCTTCGACACATGCTGCCTGACAGGCTGTTCGACCAGTAGTTATACCTTTGCTGAAACGTTTTTCTTTATTGGTTGTCCATCAATATCGCTAGATCAGTTTGAAAACCGTTATCCATCGGAACCTCATGTATTGAATTTGCATAACGATAGAAGCCGAGGTGCCCGCAAATGCAATAATCTGGGCTATTTACAGAATATAAACACGTGACAAAAAGCAAAATCAAATCTTCCCGTTCTTCGAAGAAAATACTAACTCATCAGGCGCTTTAAATGTCAAAATTAACCGCTCCCTCAATCAAAGAAACAGTAGAGTTTTCAATTTTATGCATTGTCTTTACCTTATGCAAGTTTCAATGGAATTCGCAATAAATATTGAGAGGAGGAAGGTCGGCGAGCAATGGAGAAATGAATAAGGAACTTGCAGTGTACATTAAAATTGTATCATCTTTGACGCATTCAAATTTCGACATGTATATAGACTAGGTTTAACAAATAATATATACGAATTTTGAATAAGCACCTAAGCGTGCTGAATGGAAAAATTGTATATTGTAATATTTAATCCAAAACATTCGGGTCAATTCAAGTTGCTGAATCTATCATTAATTTGTTTCTGCCTCCCATTAGACGCTAATATTGATGACAGTTGAGCGTATCAAATCTCTGGATAATTACTGACCGGACTATTTGTTACAGTTTACAAAGTTCCTACGGCGCCAATGAAGAGCGTAGCAAGCAAAGCAAATTCCACCCCCCCCCCCCCAAATATCGAGCAATGCTGTCACATTCGGAATCTGCTTCGGGGAGACGGCTCCAGACTCGGAAAGTCAGATGCTACTGGAATAAAAGCAATTGTTTCCTTAAAAATAAAATTTTCTTCTAAACAAATCGGACAATACTACATTTAATTTCCTGGAAATAATCTGTTTTTACTCCAGGATTTTTATCCATCCTATAAAAGCGAAACAAATGATATCCTTGTGTAAAGGGGGTTTCTTCTTTTTTCTTTGTTACTGTGTAGGTAATCAAATTGTCATCTTTGTTTTGTTAAAGGCAGGAATGCTTCTGTGTTGCGAGAGAGTGCTGGAAGCTTGTTTGGGTTAAAATTTCCTGATAACGAGAATTGTATTCCTTTGTAAACCAATTGGGATTAACGTTGTTCTTTCTTCTGAGTCTGTAAGCTATTGTTGGCGGGCTTTTGGGGAGATCGGCGCGAGGGGTTGAGAGAGAGTGGGCGCGATGCTGTAAACTGGGCGAGGAACGGACCCCAAACGGGAGTCCGAGGCCAGGAGGTGCTCCGAGGAGAGGAGATGAAGCTAGATGAGCTTGGTTGACCACTTCGGATGGTCCTAAGCTGTGAGTCGAGGAGTTCGGAGGGGATGGAATGGTGGCCAGAAGACTTCAATAACTGAGCTCCAACGGTTGTGCACGAAGTGGTTCGGACTTTGATAAGTTTGGCGCCTTTTCTTTATTTCTTCTTCATATAAACTGTATCGTTATTAATCACTTAGTTATAGTAACCTTTATAAATTGTACTCATTTATTCGCATATGGTGTACTGTCTGTTTTCTTGGGCGAGGCGGGGACATCACACAGCATCCACACCAGCTGATTACCCAGTTTGGCGGGGCCGAAGTCTGCTCCTCCTAGACGGAAACGAGCTGAGCAAGCCTGAGTCGACCCAGGGGGTTACACTTGCTTACATATTGCTAATTCTGAGACAACTGTCTGTAACACCCCCCCCCCCCCCGATTGCCGTGTTGAATGCACTCACTACCTTTGGAAAAGCTCTGGGAAAATTCAAGCTTGCTTTTTCTTCATGCAAGCTAGCGACGATGTTGAGGAAATGTACTACTTAGAGATGCTTAACCTATCTCGTCCTAATCTCTTTCCTCCCCTACCCCTCCCCAATACACATGAATTCCCTCCCCCCAACATATCACAAAGAAATTCTGACAGGGTACCCCGAAAACAAATCATATTCAGATCTGCGCCTACCAAAGAGAAGTTACGTGACCGTGGCATTAAGGCTTTCAGTGTGATTTCGGAGATGGCCTGAGCTGAAGCAATTTGCCACACTGTCCACGAAGGGTTTCATGTTCTACATACAATCACACGGAGAATAAATGGTAAAATATAAGCGTTACATGTTGGGTTTTCAGTTCGTGCCGATCAGACAGTCCGGAAAGCACTTGAAGGCAGCACGAAGCTCGGAGGTCTTAAAATGTAACAGTTCAGAAGGGAGTCGATCTGGTGTCCACGTTTTCTTGAAATCTCCACTCTCTGACTTTGTCAATTATTAATTTCCTTCGAATCACCACGGGCATTGTTTGAACTTCCGTTTCAGATGGGACCTACTGATGGTCAGATAACATCGGCTAAAAAGGAAACTTAGATTCCCTAATCGTCTCACAATTAATGAAAGGAAGTCATTTATAAAGCGCTTTCAACGACATCAAAACATGTCATAGTAAACATAGAAAACCTACAGCACAATACAGGCCCTTCTGCCCACAAAGTTGTGCCGAACATGTCCCTACCTTAGAAATTACTAGGGGCTTACCCTTAGCCCTCTATTTTTCTAAGCTCCATGTACCTATCCAAAATTCTCTTAAAAGATCCTATCGTATCCGCCTCCACCACCGTCGCCGGCTGCTCATTCCACGCACTCAGCACTCTCTGAGTAAAAAAATTACCCCGACATCTCTTCTGTACCTACTCCTCAGCACCTTTAACCCGTGTCCTCTTGTGGCAACCATTTCAGCCCTGGGAAAAAGCCTTTGACTATCCACACGATAAATGCCACCCATCATCTTATGCACCTCTATCAGGTCACCTCTCATCTTCCGTGGCGCCAAGGAGAAAAGGCCGAGTTCACTCAACCTGTTTTCTTAAGGGATGCTCCCCAATCCACGCAACATTCTTGTAAATCTCCTCTGCACCCTTTTTATGGTTTCCAAATCCTTCCTGTAGTGAGGCGACCAGAATTGAGCACAGTTCTGAGTAACACATTAAAACCAAATTAGAGCCCATCAATACTTGAAACAGGAGGAGCAGGATTTGGGCAAAGTCACATATTTTAAAAAGAACAAAGAACGGCAGCGACATAGAGTGCTTTAGGGATGGCGAAAATTAGTTCGCAACTGGTTATAAGGTCGAATAAAAGAGCCATGGAATTGGCGCAACCCTGAGAATGATATCATAACAAGGGTGTTTTTTTTACAGTAAGTAATTTCTTAACTGGGAGAAAATGTAATCAACAAACATAAGAGGAGAAAAGGACGACATGAAATTGGGAAATGGAAAACAGAGTTTAGAATAATTCGTGTTTCTGAAGCACAGAATGAGGGAACGTTACACGTAGTTTGGATAAGCCGTTGGTCCATATTGCGGAGGAAGGAAGAGTTGTTCTCCATTCTCAGCTCAGTAACTTCCGTAGCTCTGTTTCAGCCTCACATCATTCGCTGGGGAAATCGGATCAACGCATCTGGGACTCACTTTCCAGTTTGCTATCGGAGTTGAAGCTACGTTGTTGTAACATGGTAATAAATGGCATGTACGCCCTCTTCATGATTCGGCACCATCAATAATATCAGGCGCCATTTTGATTTCTTGTTCTTAAAAAGCTCACTCGACAATACATGCAAAGCTACATTAATGATAATATTTTTCCGCTTTTAAACTAACTCACTATATCGATTTAAGCGAATTCAGGAATGCTTTAGTAGCTAATATTCCAACAATTAACAATTAAGAGTCAACTTAAGCAGCGTTTTGAAACCGAAATAACATAAAATGACCTTTAGCAGAAAAAAAATACTTACTGCCTAAGTTCAGTGCGGTTCCTTTTCCGAAAGTGATGACATAATCTCTATCTACAGCGCAGTAATAGTCGGCGTCGTCCTCCGATTGCACGTTTGCGATGGTTAAGTCCATCTGGTTGCTAGATGAGTCTACAAAACCGGTGAAGCGCTCTGGAATACCGGAAGCTCTGCCATATCTTTGATGCCACACATACACAGGGGCGCTGCCGGGTTTCTGCCAGTACCAGCTCGCGTAGTAATTACCAATGTTGTCTCCTGACATGGTACAAGTGATCTTTACAGTTTTCCCCGCAGAAGTTGAGATAGTCGGGGACTGAGTCAAAACAAAATCCGCTACTGTATCTGGGGAAATGGAAATTAATCTTAGAGTTGTTAAACGTGCACGCAAAGTGAAATGCAAGCGATATAATAGATTATGCCTTGTACTTACGTTGGAGACAGAACACCAGTGCGACAAGACACCGAATCCATTCAGACATGGTGAATGTGTTGCTTTCCGACACAAGTTCAGTTCTGTGCTCCTTCCAAGTCGCATTTTAAGTTTAGAGTGACACCGGATATTGTTACGTCACTGCATATTAATTATTCATACAAAACTCTACCCACATTGCACTAAACCACGGAACTGTTGGTCTTAGATTTACACTGTTCCAGCTCTTCAGGGAAGGAAAGAGAAAAACACAATGAAACGGCACAGGCAAATAGTAGAATGTATCAGGGTAAACCGTATGATAAAACAGGAAGGAACAACAGATTCGCTGTAGATACGAGAGATAGAAACCAAATATTACTTCAGACGGGAGTAGCTGAATTGTTTCAGTTGCTCCAGGGGAAGGGCTCATGCACAGTCAAGACACATATTGTTTAAACGAATAAATTGTTGCATGAGAAAAAACATTGAAGATATACAGAAAAATAACACGCGTGCTATGCAGAGTAGAGTGGCACAGTATAACTTCAAAACAATTATCTTAGATTTCCGTTCAACTGCAGTTTAAGTACTTAAGCCAGGCTTTCTCTCTTAGACAATCTTGGGGGTAGTAGTTCCTTGAAAGAATGCACACAGTGAAACTCTAGATCAAGGTCACTTTGGAGGCTTTGGCTATAGGGTGGGGGTGGTAAGTCTGTTGGTGCAGCTGGGGAGAGGGGACGGTTGGGTGGATGCTTCCGCGTTTGTTTTGCATTGAGTGGGCTTTGGGGTTCTAATGTCACTGTCATTCATTCTTTGGGGTTTCTTGCTTCTGGATGACTCTGTGAAGCGTAAGGATTTCAGGTTGTATATTGACTATTTTTTTGGTATTAGATTGAACCATTTTAAAGCCAGGAAGTACGAAGATTTTAACGTTGACACCAAAGTGGGCAAGTAAACGGGTAAGAGAGCGTGACGGAGCTAGAGGAGCTGAGAGGTAGGGAGACAGATATTCCTGCGTCCCCTACAAATGGAGTGAATGTTCAGAAAGTATCATATCGGGCGTCTAAACGAAAGCAATGGAAACTACTGTATAAGAAATGGCATCGCTATCACAGCGTTGGGCAGCGTCGTGGAGGAACGTCTCTAGCAGAGGAGGTGTTAGGCGCTCCTTCCCTCTGCTACCCTGCAGGTCACCTTTGGGCAAGGTGTTGCACCGGCATCTGCTTATAGCATCCCCCATTAGGGACACGTGAACCGTCCAAGCTCGTATGAACAGCTGGAGCATATCACAAGTCCTGGTTTTGCGACCAACGACGCCAGGCAGTTAATCTCCGAAGTATTGTTAATTGCTGGGGTCACTCGTTCTATAAAGTTACTGCCCAGAAGAAGGCAATGACAAACCACTTCTGAGAATTTGCCAAGAGCAATTATGGTCACAGACTATGATCGACCACGTCGTATGACATGGCACATAATGATGATGACGATGAGCACAGTTTGGGGAATTACATTGAAAGGTGTGACTATCGAGAGGCATGATTAAAGTTCAAAGAAGTGCTAGGTAAATTAACGCAGACGAAATCCCGAATAACAGCAGATAATAAACAACCATGATTTCTGAAGTAAGTGGACGTGAATGGAATGGATTCACTGGTTGCTCCGTTCCCAATTTTTTTACAGGTGATAGGAGGTGGAAATTACAAGCGAATAGTTTGTAATAATGTTGTGCCTCGTAGTATAGTGCAGAAAAATAAATCACATGGAACTGGGGCAAGATACTGGCATATTAGAATACCTTGAACGACAGGAATCTTATACTAGTAAGTAAAGACAAGGCAGTCAATAATTGCAGCAACCAGTGCTTAAGCCGCACCTATTTGCAATGTATTCCAATGAGTTGGTTGAAGGAGCCGAGTGCAATATTTCTAAAATTGCAATGCTCTGAATTTGGGTGGGATCTACTTGCCACAGAAGGAGTACAAATAATTCCTGAGATTCGGAACTACTGTTTAGGAGTGACAACACCACATTCAAATTAGGTATCAGTCATAATAGCGATACATGGAAGAAGCCCCGAAGGGTTGAAAGGCCAGCTAGTTTTCAATGTTACTAACGTTCATATATTCCGCTCTGTGGTACTTTGATGACCGAAGACAGTTAGGTTCGAGTGGGATTCATCGAAATTGCGCGGCGAATTATGCAAAACTGCTCCACAGCGTTTTCTGTAAGGTATGTGCGCGAGAACGCATCTTTTGATACTCGCGCACAAAGGAACTTAAACTGCGCGCAAAGGGTTGTCTCCTTCTGCCTCGCTGGCTTGTTAGGTACATTTTACGATCGTACACAATCACATTTTTGTTTCTAAAGTGGTATATACAACGTGGGATTTGCGATGATTTGTCTGCAGAGTTTAGAACTGGCTTATTTATATTTTTATAAATATTTATTAGTACCCTGTCAAATTCCAAAGAAGCGAAGTGCATTAAGCGCAAAAGATATGCTCGTTCATTGCAAAAGGAATGGTTGAATGAAACAGTAGAAACTGCTACAACGAGAGGTTATGAGCCCAGGAACGTGCAGCTATGAGAAATACTTATGTACATTACAGAAACTGGCGGCACCTGCGTGCATTACCGCGAGCCAAAGTTGCTGGAGAATTTGCAAATGGGAAGAAGTGAAAATATATTAGGAAACTTGACTCTGTAAGGTGTCGTATAGCAAGCAAATCACATATGGTCGGTGTGCACAAGCTCATAGAACATAGAAATCTACAGCACGTTACAGGCTGTTCGACCCATAATGTTGTGCCGATCACTTACAGGCCAGCAAATCCGACGAGAAAAGCCTTCATTACCCGCTACAGGTCTGCTACGTATGTTTTGTGCCAGTGAGTGCAGATGAACATGAAACCTAGAGAAGATCAAATTTCTGAATGAACTAAATTCAGATTTTATATTATTCCCCATGGTAGGGGAGTCTAGGACAAGACTGCATGGTTTCAGAATTGAAGGACATCATTTAGAATAGAGATGCAGAGAAATTACTTTAGTCAGAGGGTGGTAAATTTGTGGAACTTGATGTCACGAGTGGGTTTGGTGGCCAAGTCACTGGGTGTATTTAAGGCCGAGATAGATAGGTTCTTGATTAGCCAGAGCATCAAAGGATATGGAGAGAAGGCAGGGGATTGAGGAAGACTGGAAGAATTGGATTAGCCCATGATTGAATGGTGGAGCCGTCTCGATGGACCGAATGGCCTACCTCTGCTCCTATATCTTTTGGTCTTATGGCAGAACAACAAATGAAGAGCAACAGAGCAAACTTTTCTGAAAGACTGTCCGAATAGGCAACATAGGGGATGCAACGGGATGATTGATGTTTTGGATCGAGATCCTGCATTGGGACGAAACTCTGATTCTCATAGATGGATTTGTTCAAGTACACCAAGTTGTCAAGTTATCAAACTTTGGATTTACAATACACTGATAGAGAAGAGGTTGACTGGGTTTAAATAAAAGTCACACTGGTCTCAGTGAAATAAATGTGTATGTAAAATGTCATCCCAGTGATGACTTGTAACGTAGACGTTCATTCATTTTTCTAGGACAAAAGTTAAAATTCAAAGTAAATTTGATTATTTAAGAACATATATGTCATAAAAGATTACATTCGAATTCATTTCCTTGCAGGCACTTACAGTAAACATGAAGAAACACTGTAGAATCAATGAAAATGCATACAGGTAAATGGAGAAATAATGTGGCAAAGACAATTTGTGAAAATACAGAATAAAAATAAGAACAATAAATAATAAATATTGACAGCGTGAGTTGTTGAGTTCTTGAAAGTGGATCAACAGATTTTGGAAGCAGTTCAGTATTGGGGTGAGTAAAGTGGAGTGAAGTTATCGCCTCTGGTTCATTAACGTAATGGTTAAGGTGTAATAACTGTCCTGGAGCTGGTGGTGCGGGACACAAGACTTCTGTATCTCCTTCCTGATGGCAGTAGCGAGAAGAGAGCATACCCTGGATATTTCTGCGTCCTTGATTATGGATACTGCTCTCCTACAATTGCACTCCTTGTTCATGCGCGCAGTGGCTTTATCTGTGATGGGCTGCATTGTGTCAACTACATTTTGGAGGCTTTTCCGTTCAAGGACATTGGTGTTTCCATACCAGGCCATGATGCAAACAGTTAATGAACACTCCACCACACATCTAAATAAGTTTTCAAATTTTTAGCTGTCATACCGAATCTTTGCTGACCTCTGAAAAAGTAAAGGCACTGCTGTGCATTCCTTGTAATGGCACCTACCTGCTATTCCCAAGCCAGATCTTCTGAAATGAGAGGAATTTAATTGCTGGTCTGAAATTATAACACAGAGGAATTTGAATTTACTGACCCTCTCTTCTTATGATTCCTTAATTAGAAATGGCTCATAGACATTCGGTTTCCCCCCTTTGTAGTCAATAATCAGCTCCTTGATTTTGCTGACATTGAATGAGAGGTTGCTGATGTGGCAGACAAACCCTAATTTGACTCAAACTAATTTGGTAATCAGCAGAGACAAATTTCCAGATAATTTGACTGCTAATTGTCAGCTAAGAGAAGTTGCAACAACAGTTACACACCTGCTTATGTATTGAAGAAGAATATTATGGAATGGTGTTCCTCTAAATGTGCTCTATGCTCCACAACATCTGCTGAAATCAGAAATTTGAATTTCTGTTACAGCCTGTGATTAAAAGCTAAAAAAATAGTGAAACTGGGTGAATGCAAAAACATTGTGTCAGAAAGCAGGACATGAGCAAGAGAGCAGAGATTGAATTGCCTTCAGCCGGAAACACCAGATGTTCAGTTCTTCTCAGCCTCTTCATTAGATTGTGCAATCACAGAAGAAACTTTTCAGCCAACTCCTTGCAATGTCAAGGAAGGCCTAGCCACACAGGATATAGTGAGTGCCCGAAAAACTGACAACATCCCGAGGACAATCTATTCTAGGTCCAATATAAATTCAGCTGCAGTGTTTGTCTCCAGCAGAGCACAATCTCAGCTAACATTTTAAGCAACTGTTGTTGCTGACTTCAGCAGTTGCTTATGATTGTTTTGTGAAATCAGGCAGAAAAAAGAGTGCATGTCGAGTTTGTGGCTGTGGTGATGATTGCTAAATATACTCGGGTGTTCCAGAATATAAAATATATATTTTTTACCTGAGCCTTAATAGAGTTCTGAGCAAATATCAAATGACTCCTGCATCTACAACAATAATTTTGTTCATTGAGCTTACAGATGCACCTACATGTCGCCCTCCCTGAATATAAATTGCTGGTTTTTATTGTTAATATTGCCAAAGTATGAAAGAGCTTTTGAAAGAGTTTTCAAAACAACATATGTCTTTATCTATATTAAATGCAATATTCTGTAAATATTAAAGAATTATTTTGCACCTCAGTAATATTTTTGACTATTATCAATTGATCTAGGTAAGGCAATTAATTGAAGATTGCATTTTATCATCTCTGCACAAACACCAACATAACTGACTTAAATGACTTAAACATGAGCTGTACTGTTTGCTCAGAACTAATACTGATTCAGACCACTTTGCCAATTTATAACACTGATATAGAGGATCTCCCATTGGCTTTCTTCCCATTCAATAGATCCTTCTTCTCCGAGCCCCTAGCATGGGAGTCTTCCTTGCAATTGTTAGTCTCTGGAGTTCTTGCTGATTTGCATGCAAATCTCCACATTCTTATACTTCAAATGTTGCGTATCAATCTCATTGTCTCATGGTTATCTGACTAAACCGTGTAAGATTCCTAATGGATATAGCCAAGAGATACACAATTTCATGCCTTAGGTGACTTCTTTTGTACTATTCAACTCTGGTTCAAACCAGTAAAACCCGGTAACCCAGACACTGGCTGAAATAACGACCTTACTCCTGCAAATCTGCCACCATACATAATGAACAGTTCATCTTAGAATGTCTAAAGTTTAGCAGATCATTATCAGAATCTCTTTGTCTTCACGATTAATGTATCTGATTAATGTCATCCCAGAGCAACAGCCAGTTCATCAAACAGTTCATAAAATCGTGGTTACAGAGCAGCTTCTCAAAATGGCAGCCTCAATTCCTTCAAGCACATGGCAAGAACAAAGACATTTGGTTTGTCTACTTCCACTGTCCTTGACCCATTCAAATTCTACTCAAATCAAATAAAGTTTAATTGCTATTCAAACCATACAAGGATATAGCCGAATGAGGCAGCTTTCCCCAGTGGTCAAGGTGCAAAAATATGCCCGCGCAATCAAAATGATGAGCAAAGAAAAAGAAAATAAGTTTCGTAAGAAAACAAATTTAAGAAAGCATATCATGGTTCCCGGCCGTCCAGTCGGTAATTTCACCAATCCGCCATTGTTTCCATCCCGAACTCTACAACGCAAGCCCGAGGACTGAGGCCTAGTTCTAGGCGACTGACACTGTCGTCTCACCGCCTATCCCTCACCAAATAAGAGAAACAGACCTGAGGCAATCAATGTCCAACAGGGTCTTCCGATCGTAAAACAAAAGCGGAAGACAGTCATTCACATTTACACTAAACTCCGCCTTTGCGTCAACTCCGGCTCCGGAGTAGCAGGCAGAGCACGGTTTTTACCCAGGCTTACTCTTCCGAACCGAATCTGGTTTCTCCCGCCCCTGTGGGCCGATTGGACCTCACGCCAGGCACGACCGGCCGATTCGACCTTCTCGCCGTCCTGACCGGCTAATTCGCCTTTCCCGAACCGCTGTTAGGTTCTCATGACGCCTGGCCAGCTAGTCCGAACAGTGAGTAGCTCGTTGATGCGATAGACATGCTGTAGAAGTAGTTCTTGGAGTTAAGAATTAATACTATTTATAAAGACATACTTAATAAGGGAAAAAAAATACTCCGCGGCTGGCCCCAAGAGGGTGCTGCGTGTAATTGCGCCGCCATCTTACCGGAAGCTCCCAGTTCCTTCCATATTTTAATTTCTTCATGTGAAGCATCTCCCACTTTATAATCCACAGAAAATCATGGGGACCACACTATTGTTTATATGTCCGGGTGAAGACCTTGGAGGCTTATTTCACACTATCTAGGAATTTGTAGTGGTGTCACACTTATACCTACTG
This sequence comes from Hypanus sabinus, assembly GCF_030144855.1. Classification (NCBI taxonomy): domain Eukaryota; kingdom Metazoa; phylum Chordata; class Chondrichthyes; order Myliobatiformes; family Dasyatidae; genus Hypanus; species Hypanus sabinus. The sequence continues at coordinate 144,943,671 of NC_082715.1, read as the reverse complement.
AACAGCACTTTTACACGTGTATTTCCTGCTACCATAATAATTTGTTCTTCTGTTCTTTTAATACGAGTCCTACTACTTTTGTATCTGTCTGAACCTCATCATTCAAGAAGGGACGAGCAACAGTGAACAGTGCAATAGCTGTGATATCAATAGTTGTCTACTCCACTATGGGTAAGTTGTATATGGAGGATTGGGCCTGAGTCAATAGGACACTCAAAGCTGCTGGTTAAGAAGGCATATGGTGCATTGGCCTTTATCAAATGTGGGATTGAGTTTAACAGCCAAGGAAATATTACAGCTATATAGGACTCTGGTCAAACCTCACTTGGAGTACTGTGCTCAGTTCTTCTCACCTCATGACAGGAAGGATGTGGAAACTATAGAAAGGGTGCAGAGGAGATTTAAAAGGACGTTACCTGACTTGGGGAGCATGCCGTATGTGAATGGGTTGAGTCAATTTTGCCTTTTCACCTTGGAGTGACGTGTTCGGATAGAAAACTGAATTTCTGCTTTAAAATAAAGCATCCTTCGGACCATAAGCAGTAGAAAAAAATACTCATTCCAGAAAAATCTTGCCATTTCTATATTCCAAATGTTTCCCTAAAATTTGGCAGACAATAGGCAAGTGCCATTCATGCCCATCAATGCACAGAAGTAGAAATTTAAGCACTAGTGTTTCATTCTCCGTGGTCCATAGACCTCGGCAAGTTAATGTGTTGAAAGCTGTGATTCCATGAATACGTTGTCATTCCATGAACACAGTGTGACACAATAACCATATAACAATCACAGCACGGAAACAGGCCATCTCGACCCTCCTAGTCCGTGCCGAACTCTTAATTTCACCTAGTCCCACCTACCCGCACTCAGCCCATAACCCTCCACTCCTTCCCTGTCCATATACCTACCCAATTTTACCTTAAATGACACAACTGAACTGGCCTCTACTACTTCTACAGGAATCTCATTCCACACAGCTATCACTCTCTGAGTAAAGAAATACCCCCTCATGTTTCCCTTAAACTTCTGCCCCCTAACTCTCAAATCATGTCCTCTCGTTTGAATCTCCCCTACTCTCAATGGAAACAGCCTATTCACGTCAACTCTATCTACCCCTCTCAAAATTTTAAATACCTCGATCAAATCCCCCCTCAACCTTCTATGCTCCAATGAATAGAGACCTAACTTGTTCAACCTTTCTCTGTAACTTAAATGCTGAAACCCAGGTAATATCCTAGTAAATCGTCTCTGCACTCTCTCTCTAATTTATTGATATCTTTCCTATAATTCGGTGACCAGAACTGCACACAATATTCCAAATTTGGCCTTACCAATGCCTTGTACAATTTTAACATTACATCCCAACTTCTGTACTCAATGCTTTGATTTATAAAGGCCAGCATTCCAAAAGCCTTCTTCACCACCCTATCTACATGAGACTCCACCTTCAGGGAACTATGCACTGTTATTCCTAGAACTCTCTGTTCCTCTGCATTCCTCAATGCCCTATCATTTACCCTGTATGTTCTATTTGGATCATTCCTGCCAAAATGTAGAACCTCACACTTCTCAGCATTAAACTCCATCTGCCAACGTTCAGCCCATTCTTCGAACTGGCATAAATCTCCCTGCAAACTTTGAAAACCCACCTCATTATCTACAACACTTCCTACCTTAGTATCAGTGGCATACTTACTAATGGAATTTACCACCCCATCATCCAGATCATTTATGTATATTACAAACAACATTGGGCCCAAAACAGATCCCTGAGGCACCCCGCTAGTCACCGGCCTCCATCCGGATAAACAATTATCCACCACTACTCTCTGGCATCTCCCATCTAGCCACTGTTGAATCCATTTTATTACTCCAGCATTAATACCTAACGACTGAACCTTCTTAACTAACCTTCCATGTGGAACTTTGTCAAAGGCTTTGCTGAAGTCCATATAGACTACATCCACTGCCTTACCCTCGTCAACATTCCTCGTAACTTCTTCAAAAAATTCAATAAGGTTTGTCAAACATGACCTTCCACGCACAAATCCATGCTGGCTACTCCTAATCAGATCCTGTCTATCCAGATAATTATTAATGCTATCTCTAAGAATACTTTCCATTAATTTACCCACCACTGATGTCAAACTGAGGTCTATAATTGCTAGGCTTCCTTCTAGAAACCTTTTTAAACAATGGAACCACATGAGCAATACGCCAATCCTCCGGCATAATCCCCGTTTCTAATGACATCTTAAAGATCTCTGTCAGAGCTCCTGCTATCTCTACACAAACTTCCCTCAAGGTCCTGGGTAATATCCTGTCAGGACCTGGAGATTTATCCACTTTTAAATTTCTTAAAAGCGCCAGTACTTCCACCTCTTTAATTGTCATAGGTTCCATAACTTCCTTACTTGTTTCCCACACCTTACACAATTCAATATCCTTCTCCTTAGTGAATACCGAAGAGAAGAAATCGTTCAAAATCTCTCCCATCTCCCTCGGCTCCACACATAGCTGACCACTCTGATTCTCTAAGGGGCCAATTTTATCCCTCACTATCCTCTTGCTTTTAATATAACTGTAGAAACCTTTCGGATTTACTTTCACCTTATTTGCCAAACCAACCTCGTATCTTCTTTTAGCTTTTCTAATCTCTTTCTTAAGATTCCTTTTACATTCTTTATATTCCTCGAGCAATTCCTTTACTCCATGCTGCCTATATCTATTGTAGACATCCCTCTTTTTCTGAACCAAATTTCTAATATCCCTTGAAAACCATGGTGCTTTCAAACCTTTAACCTTTCCTTTCAACCTAACAGGAACATAAAGATTCTGTACCCTCATAATTTCACCCTTAAATGACCTCCATTTCTCTATTACATCCTTCCCATAAAACAATTTGACCCAATCCACTCTCTCTAAATCCCTTCGCATCTCCTCAAAGTTAGCCTTTCTCCAATCAAAAATCTCAACTCTAGGTCCTGTCCGGTCCTTCTCCATAATTATATTGAAGCTAACGCTATTGTGATCACTGGACCCGAAGTGCTCCCCAACACATACATCTGTCAGCTGACCTATCGCATTCCCTAACAGGAGATCCAACACTGCCTCATCTCTAGTCGGTACTTCTACGTATTGTTGCAAAAAACTATCCTGCACACATTTCACAAACTCTAAACTATCCAGCCCTTTTACAGACTGAGCTTCCCAGTCTACGTGTGGAAAATTAAAATCTCCCACAATCAGCACCTTGTGCTTACTACAAATATCTGCTATCTCCTTGCACATTTGCTCTTCCAACTCACGCTCCCCATTAGGTGGCCTATAATACACTCCTATCAGTGTTACTACACCTTTCCCATTCCTCAATTCCACCCAAATAGCCTCCCTAGAGGAGCTCTCTAATCTGTCCTTCCAAAGCACCGCCATAAGATTTTCTCGGACAACCAATGCAACACCTCCTCCTCTGGCCCCTCCTACTCTATCACACCTGAAGCAACTAAATCCAGGAATATTTAGTTGCCAATCACACCGTTCCTGCAACCATGTTTCACTAATAGCTACAACATCATAATTCCAGGTATCAATCCACGCTTTAACTCATCCACCTTTCTTACACTGCTCCGAGCATTATAATAGATACATTTAAGATACTCTCCACCTCCTCCTCTCTTTTCATCCCTAACAATGCATTCAAATTTATTATCTTTTTCTTTCTTCTCCCCTACATCTTCAGGCTGAGCGCATCCCTTCTCCATCACCTGCCTTTCCTCCCTCATACACTGTCTACTTACTTGCTCTACTGGTGAACTAACCTCCCCTCCCATAGTTTCCTCAAATTGATTCCCACCCCCCATCTTACTAGTTTAAAGTCTGCCCTGTTGCCCTAGCAAACCTCCCCGCTAGGATATTGGTCCACCCAGGATTCAAGTGTAACCCATCCTTCTTGAAGAGTTCACACCTGCCCCAGAAGAGGTCCCAATGATCCAGAAACTTGAATCCCTGCCCCCTGCACAAATCCCACAGCCATCCTCCACCTAATTCCATTTCTACTCTCACTGTCGCGAGGCACAGGCAGTAATCCCGAGATTACTACCTTTGTGGTCCTTCTTCTTAACTGCCTTCCTAACTCCCTATACTCATGTTTCAGGACCTCTTCCCCTTTCCTACCTATGTCATTGGTACCTACATGTACCACGATCTCTGGCTCCTCACCCTCCCACTTCAGGATATCTTGGACGTGATCAGAAACGTCCCGAACCCTGGCACCAGGGAGGCAAATTACCTTCTGGGACTCCCGATCACCTCCACAGAACCGCCTGTCTGAAGCCCTGAGTATCGAGTCCCCTATTACTATGGTCCTTTTTCTTCTATCCTTACCCTTCTGAGCTACAGGGCCGTCCTCTGTGCCGGAGGCCCGGCCACTGTCACTTCCACCAGGTAAGCTGTCCCCCCCCCCAACAGTACTCAAACATGAGTACTTATTGTGAAGGGGTACAGCCGCTGGGGTACTCTCTAGTACCTGCCTCTTCCCCTTCCTGACCGTGACCCACCTATCTGCCTCCCGTGGCCCCGGAGTGACCACCTACCTGTAATTCCTCTCAATCACCTCCTCACTCTCCCTGACCAGGCGAAGGTCATCGAGCTGCAGCTACAGTTCCCTAACTCGGTCCTTCAGGAGCTGCAGTTCGGCGCACCTGGCACAGATGTGGACGTCCGGGAGGCGCGGAGACTCCAGGACCTCCCACATCCGACACCGAGAACAACAAGCTGCCCTCACACTCATACTTCCCAAATAACTGAAAATAACAAGAACTAAAAGATAAGCCTATTGTGCCCTCTTCCGCCTAAGCCCCCTGAGCCCAAGCCCTACACTCTGCTCCCAGCGCACTCCGCTGCCCGCTTCTTAAGACTGTGTTCTCTTTATATCTTCCCGCCTTCCCAGGCCTCCTTCACGCGCCTGCGCAGTCCCGCCTCTCAGAACTGCGATCTGAGACGCAACTGGACAATTTGAAAATGGCCGCCGCCGCACTTCCTCTCAAAGCCTCGCTGTCCTCTTCCAAAAGAGAATTACCTCACTCACTCTTCTCCTTTTTATATCTTCCCGCCTTCCCAGGCCTCCTTCACGCGCCTGCGCAGTCCCGCCTCTCAGAACTGCGATCTGAGACGCAATTGGACAATTTGAAAATGGCCACCGCCGCACTTCCTCTCAAAGCCTCGCTGTCCTCTTCCAAAAGATGAACATGCTGTATAAAAGAAAACCAATATGCTAATATAAGACTGAAACTTTCATAAAATTCTGAATTAAACACCAATTGCATGCATGATTTCAGCCTCCACCCAACTACTTTCAGCCAACACAATACAATTATAAGATCTTAAGACCATAAGATATAGGAGCAGAAATTGGACACTTGGCACATCGAGTCTGCTCTGCCATTCAATCATGGGTTGTTGCAATTCTTCCAATGATCCCCAGTTGATGGCCTAACTAATGAAGAACCTTTCTATCTCTGCCTTAAATACACCCAATGACTTGGCAACAACTTGGCAACAAGTTCCACAGATTTACCACCATCTTACTAAAGTAATTTCTCTGCATCTCAGTTCTAAAAGGACTTCCCTGAATCCTGAAATCGTGCTGTCTTGTCTTATAACCCCCTCCCCACCATGGAAAATAAGGTTGCCAGATCTAATCTGTTCAGGTTTTCTAACATTCTGAATGTTTATATGAGATAACCCCTCATTCTCTTGAACTCCAGGGAATACAGCCTAAGTGCTGCCTGACATTCCTCATATGGTAACCCTTTCATTCCTGGAATCATTCTCGTGAATCTTCTCGGAGCCTTCTCTAAAGACAGTGTCTCCTTTCTAAAATAAGGAGCACAAAACTGCACATAATACTCCCAAGTGTGGTCTCACAAGTGCCTTATAGAGCCTCAACATCACATCCTTACTCTTATATTCTATACCTCCAGATTAATGCTAATATTGCATTTTCCTTCTTCCCAACCGACTCAACCTGGAGGTTAACCTTTAGTGTATCTTGCACAAGGACTCCCAAGTCTCTTTGCAACTCTGAATTTTGAATGTCTCCCCATCTAAAAGCAGTCTTCCCATTTATTTCTTCTATCAAAGTGCATGACCATACACTTTTCAACATTGTATTTCATTTGTCACTTCTTTTTCCTTTCCCCAAAACTATACAACTCTCTCTGCAGGCTCTCTGTCTCCTCCACACTACCCACTCCTCCACTTATCTTTGTATCATCAGCAAATTTCGCCACAAATCCATTAATACCATAGTCTAAATCACTGACAAACATTGTAAAAAGCAGCAGTCCCAACACCGACCGCTGTGGAACTCCACTGCTAACCGGCAGCCAACCAGAATAGAATCGTTTTATTCCCACTCTCTGTTTTCTGCCGAGCAGCCAATGCTCCACCTACTCTAGTAAATTCCCTGTAATTCCATAGGCTCTTATTTTGCTAAGCAGCCTGATGTGTAGCACCTTGTCAAAGGCCTTCTGAAAATCCAAGTACACCCCACATCTACTGCATCTTCTTTTTGTACCCTGCTTGTAATTTCCTCAAATAATTGCTGTAGGTTAGTCAGGCAGTATTTTCCTTTCATGAAACCATGCTGACTTTGGCCTATCTTGGCATGTTGCTCTAGGTACTCCGTAATCTCATCCCTAACAATCAATTCCAAAAACTTCCGAACGACTGATAACAGATAAAAGGTCTAGAATTTCCTTCCTGCCGCTTCCACCTTTATTAAATAAAGGAGTAACATTCAGAATTTTTCAGTCATCTGGTATAATGCTAGAATCTATCGATTCTTGAAAGATCATCGTTAATGCTTCTGCAGTCTCTCCAGCTACTTCCTTCAGAACCCGAAGGTGCATTCCATCGGGTCCAGGAGGATTATCCATTCTCAGACCATTAAGCTTCCTGGGCACCTTCTCAGTCGTAATTTTCACTGCAAAAACTTCACTTACCTGACACTCTTGAACGTTGGGTTTACAGCAGACGTCTTTCAATGAGAAGACTGATGCAAAATATGCATTTAGTTCCTCTGCCATCTCTGCACCTCTCATTATAGTATCTCCAGCGTTGTTTTGTATTGGTCCTATATCTACCCTCGACTCTCTTTCACTCTTTATATACTTAAAACTGCTTTAAGTGTCTTCTTTGATATTAGACGCTAGCTTCCGGTCATAATTCATCTTTTCATTTTGAATGACCTTCATAGTTTGATTCTGCAAGTTTTAAAAAGCTCCTCAATCCTCTATCTTCCCACTAGTTCTGGTTTTCTTGTATGCCCTCTATTTTACTTTTACTTTGGCTCTGACTTCACTTGTCAATTATCAATAAATCATCAGCCACACTAGAGAAAACAGGACCTTGACTGTGGTTCTGAAGGTTCAAGAAACTCCCATATAACTTGGCCTTTCTATCTCAGATTCAGGGCATGAAATTATATGGCGAGAATGCAGATGTACGGGTTGAGTGGGGATCCGGGATTAGCCATGATGGAATGGTGGGGCAGGCTCGATGGGCTGAAAAGTCTGATTCTGCTCCTATGTCATATGGTCCCATTTCCTCCAGAGAGAAATTTCGGAATGTTATTTGCAATCTTAGCATTTCAGAAAAAAAACTTGTGATGAATCTAATTGATCTCAGTATTCCTGTATTCTAAATCAGAAGAAACAGAGAATAAACGGGGAGTTTGTGGCTGGTGAGTTTTCTTGGCCGTCGCAACAAAGTGGTTGTACCAGGACAGGTTAGTGATGAAGATCACTCCTAGGAAATTGAAACTACCCTCTCATCCTCAATAGTGTTGATGTAGACAGGAACATGTGCTCTACGAACCCCTCTTTCTGAACCTTTTTTTTCTTTTGTCCTTTCAAGGTCTCTTGTTTTGTGGACATTAAGGGAAAGGTTGTGGTCACGGCAGGATGTCACTAAGCTCTCTATCTCTTTTCATGTACTCCTACTGATCGTTATTGGAAATACGACACATTACAGTGGTAGTATCTGCAAACTTGAAGATAAGAGCTAAGGCACGGTCTGACCACCCAGTCATGAGTGTCCAGAGAACAGAGTAGGGGATACCGACGCAAACTTCTGGAGTGCCAGTGTTTAGAATAATTCTTGCGTAAGTGCTGCGGCCAATCTTCAATGTCTCCTGTCTTTTGGTCAGAACGTTGCTGAGGGAGGCATTAGCTCCCAATGTGAGGACTTTGGTGATGAATTTGCTTGAAATAACAGTATTGAAGGCAGAACGTTAGTTAATAGACAATATCTTGACGTGAGTGCCTTTACTATTCAAATGCTTCAAAGTGAACGTAGCGATAGGGAGCTTCATCCCGGTGGGTCGAAGTTATCTGGAAAGCTGGGGGTTGATGCGTGCCATGAGCAGCTTCTCGAAGCACCTCGTGTTCAGTGTTGCAGCCACTGAGTTGTAGTCTTTAGTCGTACTTTTCTTGTGTACCAGGCTGACAGTGGTCTTCTTAACGCAGGAGGGAACTCCATCCCGAAGCAGGGAGAGGATAAAATTTCTGCAAATATCCCTGCCATCTGATGCACATAGGAACTAACAGCACGGCCAGAGACATCATCCGGGCTAGATGCTTTCCGTTGGTAGATTCACGGGCACTGGGTACTGCTGGGGTGCGCCATGTCATAACCGTTCCCATCTGCATAAAGCGTGGATAGATTCAGTCAAACTCTTCGGGAATGGTCTTGCTTTTTCTGCCGACGTTGCCCACTTCGTCTTCCAATCCTTCAAAATATGCAGGGACTGCCACAGCTGAAGCTGGACCTAGACTCGATTTTGGACTGGTATTGCCTCTTAATATCCCCGGCAGCTTTATGGAAGTTATAACTTTATTTCTTATTAAGGTCAGTGGCACATTATTTTAACGCTGCAGACCTACACTTCAGAAGAAAGTGGATCTCCCAGTTTATCCATGGTTTCCGGAATGGAAACACTTGGATGCCCTCTTTAGTACACAGTCCTCAACATATTCTGTGATAAAACCTGTGTTGGTAGTGAAACCCCCATCTAGACTGGAGGCTGAGTCTGGGAATATGGTCCAGCATACCAATTGAATCTCAACTGCGTCTTGAACTCAGCACTGTATTACGTTTTCTTCTGGAGCCTCCCGTTTCGGCTTCTGCTCCTAAATTCAGCTTCAGTTGTTAATATTGCTGCTAGGATATCGTAAAAAGTTATTAAATGTCTTGTGGTCTACTTGCTCACGGTAAATAATTCTTTGTTATTTTTAACTGCAGAATTGCCTAACCAAGGGGCCTCGGCCCGAAACTCTACTGTTCACTCTTTCCCGCAGACGCTGCCTGGCTTGCTGAGTTCCTCCAGCATTTTGAGTGCATTCATTTGCTTTCCAGCATCTGCAGATTTTCTCGTGTTTGCAAAATAAATACGCAATTATTTTACGCGACGTTAATTACAAAATATGATGTAATGCTTTTCTGTCATCTGCTGGTCAAGATGCACATGACACAAAGACCAGAACTATTTAGAAATGCTTTATTGGCAATTCCATGAAAATCCGTCTGTGCATAACATGTAACTTCTGACCGGAATTTTGGAAGCCGACAGAAACGGAATAGCTGGAACTTACCGGCGACCCTCTTCAGCGGATTCCATAGAATCCCCCCAAAAAAAGTTCTACGAAGAATTCTCGTGAGGTCCAGAAGTGAAGGAGAAAATCATTAAAGTCAGAGCTCGTTAATCTGATAATCGAAGCAAGAGCGAATAAAGGGGATCGAGTTCTTCTTCGTGTTAGGGGCATTCAGCACCATCAGGAGTTCGTGAAGGCTTTCAACACTGAAAATACCATTTTCAATACCATTTTCCATTTTGCCAAGTGAAATTGAGAATTTGATGTAAAAGTAAGTAAAACTGTAAGATTTTGCAATCTAACGTGGCCGTGAAACAGCAGAGATGGAGATAGGCAAATGGACGCCAAAAAAGTTGAACTGCGTGGCACTGCCACGACTATTTCAAGGAGCGAATTGTATGGTAGGTGTTTCAGATCATATCCCTCTTAAGTTGCACGAGGTAAAGATAGCGGTCTGACTGTGCAGTACGGAGGAGTAAAGTACCGTGGTAAAATAGGGGGACTGGGAATGCCAGTAAAAGCAACTTCAAATGTGGGTCAAAAGTGGTTACTTTAGTTTATTTCAGCCATGGGTTGGAAATTGTATTGGATACCATAAGGCAAAATTTATGGGATTCCTGACTAAGGAATAATCTGTATAACTGAATCATTGTGTCGTCTTTAATGAGCCTCGGAGGGACATTTCGCGGCCGTTTTCATTCTTTGAATGTGACCACCGAGTCATATTCAGTTCTGGCATCAATTCTATTCATCCCACCTTATACTATTATGTTCTAATACACGCTTTCAGCAAAGCAATAATTTGTATTGGCCATTTGATAAGCACCCAATATTCCTTTGAGGTTTAGGTGACCCAGAGGACACCGAGATTGCGGGTTCGAGAGAGGAGGAGAATTCAGACGGTCTCAGGCTGTATTTGCAAATTCCATACGGACCGGTGTAGTTGTGAGACAGCTTTTTCACTCGCAGTGTCAATAGTTTCCATCTCAGGGCATCCCATGGAGGTCAGAGACAGAGCTCATGTCCCCGAGAATTGTAAGATCGTGCTTAAAGCTTCCATTCGACCCCTGATTGTTCCCTAACAAAGCTTGTGAATGTCAAAGGCAAGCAAAGGTAGACTACCTTTGTTTTTTTCCCGCTTCTCCTCATCCGCCTATCACTTTCCCCGGTGCCTCTCCTCCTCTTTCTCCGATGATCCACTTTCTCCTATCAGATTCCTTCCTCTCCAGCTCATTAATTTTTTTTCACCGATCACTCCCAACCTTAAATATATTTAAGCCAAGTTTGGGTAGATTTTTGCATAGTAGGGGAATTAATGGTTATTGGGGAAAGGCAGGTAGATGGAGGGGAGTTCATGGCCGGATGAGCCATGATCTTATTGAGTGGCGGAACAGACTCGACGGGCCAGATGGCCGATTCCTGCTCCTATTTCTTACGTTCTTATGCACTTATTAGCTTCTTCCTTCATCCACCCACACCTCCCACCTGGATTCACCTTCTAGTTTATCTTCCTCCCCTTCCTATCCTTATTGGGGCATTGTTCCTCTTTTCCGTTCCTGATGAAGTGTCCCGACACACAAGACTGCTTATTCACTTCCATAGAAGCAGCCTGACGTGTCGAGTTCCTCCAGCGTTCTGTGTGTGTTGCGCTGGATTTCCAGCATCTGCAGAATCTCTTGTGCACACGACTTGTTTATTTGAATGGAGATAGCGGGTGTGTAAATTAAGCTTGGTTTAATTATTCAAGGTTTCACTACACTCAGCGGTTCTCTGCCTTTTTTTAACTTGGTCAGATTCGACCAGAGAATGTGTTTCTTCGAACTCCAAAGAGAATAATTTTTGTGAGCGGTGATTGCTGATGACATAACGTGTCCTCAGGGAGAAATCCCCGGAGGTAAAAATAAATCCATCCCCGTATCATGGCGCAACTTCGCGTACTGCCATTTTGCTTATTAAGTCTTTTTTCTCTTTATTTTCTCATTTCACAAATCCACACACCTCGTGATATTTTGCAGTCTGCAGACTGGTGCACATCTCTCTTTGCTCTGACCCTGAAACTGCTCCATCTACACAGAGAATCAGGGACAAATTTGAATCCCAGCTTTTTGTCTCCTACTTCACAAACAACCGCGGGGCACACTTTCAAGCAATTATATAGATGACATACATAAGATGCAGCCTTAGATTGATCTAATTCCATTCTAGACTCGCCCATTTTGGAATCGCCTTCTCAATGTCACATTTCATATACTAAATCTCCCTTTATATTTCCTTATTAAAGCCAATTACTCCAGCTATTCATTCCACCCGACCGTTGCTTACCCCAACTAGGGTAGCTACTGTGTAAATTTATGAGCGTTTCATTCTGCATGGAACGCCAAACAGCTATGCAGATAACTAGCCCTTTCCACCGATTCTGTACTCTAGACCTCTAGAAATGGACCGGTCATAACCTCAATACTTCAAGGAGAATTTCGTGCTGAGACCGAAATTAATCGGAACAAATAATATGGCCCTGGCGGATATTGTGCCGAGGTTATCATTATTATGAAACAGTGCTTGAAGAGGACAATTATTCAAAATTACGCGTATGTGATTCAAATATTCTATAAAAATAAATCCGAGATGCATAAATGAAAAACACCAAAATGCGCTTGAAAGTCATTTGACAGTTTGGAAATATATACGTATATTAATTACATGCTGGATTATATATCGCGCGCGCATGCACACACACACACAAACCAATACCCACAAACACAAGCACACACATCCGTGAAGTTTGAAGACTGAAGGGATTTTGGTTGTCAAGTAAAACACTCGAAAACTTCTATAGGTGTACCAAACACGAGGAAATCTGCAGATGCTGGAAATTCAAACAACACACACAAAATGCTTCAGCGCTTCTCCCTATAGATGCTGCCTGGCCTGCTGTGTTCCACCAACATTTTGTGTCTGTTATAGGTGCACCACGGAGTGTATTCTGACAGGCGGAATCACTGTTTTGTATGGGGGAGGGGGCGAGCTTGCTACTCCTCAGGTAGGTGAGAAGATCCAGAATATTGTAAAATTAGTCAGTTCCATCCTGGGTAGTAGCCTTCGTAGTATTCTGGAAAAGGAGCGGTGCCTCGGAAAGGCGACGTATATTATTAAGGACTCCCGTCTTCCAGACAATGCCCTCTTTTCATCGTAGAGAAGCCTGAACGCACACACGTAGCGATTCAGGAACAGCTTCTTGCCCTCTGCCAAACAATTCTTAAATTAACATTGAACCCATGATCACTACCCCACATGCCGGTGATAATAAACCTGATTCTGATAGTACAAAGTCATCGATCAATATAGGAAATAATACAGATTTATTATATGTCTCTTGTGAAATTACACTCGAGTTTTGGTCATTTTAGAGTAAGATTGCGACCAGTAGATTGAAGCGGATACAGTGCGCATCACCTGTGCTATACAAGTAAGATTGAAACGTTTTTATTTTCAAGAGCAACAAATCGGTACAAATATTGCTTGAATCACAGACAACCGGATCGTGCAACGTTTACTTTAACTGGGTTTGCCTGAGCCTCGTGTTTAACCACACAGGTGTAAAGATCGTGTGCTTTCCAATCTGAGGCACGCAGAGTCAGGTAACTGCTTGAACTGAATGTGTTGTCCGCCTCCTGCTGGACCCGGCTCGACTCAACGCCGTTCTTCCTCGGGCTACCGTCCACCGTCCACTCGATGTCCACAGCTCCCGGTTTAAACCCGCTCAACAAACACACCAGGGTGGCGGTGCCGTTTCTCGTGATTTCTTCCGTTGAGGGCGGGAGGACCAACACCTCAGGGGGCAGAGTATCTAAAAAATAGGAACAGGTGCAATAAGATAAATTATTCATTGTCAATAGTGTCTGAAACAAGTACCTTTCTCCGGAGGTAAAGGAGACAGCACGGGCTGGGATCTTGAGGAAGAGAACAACTTGCTGCAGGAATTCAGCGGGTCAGAGACATCTGTGGAAGCAAATCGAAACGGTGTGCGTGTGTGTGTGTGTGTGTGTGTGTGTGTGTGTGTGTGTGTGTGTTGGGGGGGGGGGGCGGGGTGCTGCATCGGTATATATGCTTCTACAGATGCTACCAGACCTGCTGAGTTCCTCCAGAAGCCTGTTCCTTTTATTTTTTGCTGCTTTGTCTTTCTTCGTTGGGTTTACAATCGACAGCGCTGCAACTGCATTAATGAGAGATTTGCATAGAGGCAGAACACCAGAGATTTGGAAATGCAATAACCTGAGGATATTTTCAGAGCGCAACCACGAGCAAATTCCAAAATTAAACCTTACATTTTCAAAGGAAACAGTTCGGATTAATGGCAAGTTTTGTATTTCAAAATTAATGGTGTCCTCAAACTGGCTTAATATTTTGGTACTATTTCCTCCCGTGTGGACGTTTGGAATGGAATTTGGAAATAAAAAATCTCTTTGAGAATTGGGGATCGATTTCAAAAAGATCCACCGACCGTGAATTAACTGCGAAACTGGAACAATTACGCTCGAGTTCGAGAATGTTATACCATAAGACATAGGAGCAGAATTAAGCCACTTGGCCCATCGAGTCTGCTCCGCCATTCAACCACGGCCGATCTATTTTCCCCTCCTCAGCCTCGCTCCTCGGTATTCACCCCATAACCTTTGATTCCGTGTCCAATTAAGAATCGATCAATCTCTGCTTTAAATACACCCAACTACCTGGCCTCTGTAGCTGCCTGTGGTAATAAATTCCACAAGTTCACCACCCTCTGGCTAAAAATGTTTCAAAAAGAACAATGTGTTTCCAGCAACACACACAAAATGCTGGTGGAAAGCAGCGGGCCAGGCAGCAGCTACAGGAAAAAATACAGTCGACATTTCGGGCCGAGACCCGAGAATGCGGGAGGGTGGTGGGGAGATCCCAAATGATAGGAGAAGACAGGAGGGGGAGGGATGAAGCTAGGAGCTGGAAAGTTGGTTGACGAAAGGGACACGAGCTGGCGAAGGGAAAGGATCACCGGACGGGAGTCCGAGGGAGAAGGAAAGAGGGAGAGGAGCACCAGAAGGAGATGGAGAGTGGGCAAGGAGAAAAAAGGGGGGAAATAGATAAATAAATAAGGGTGGGGAAAGAAGGGGAAGAGGGGCATTAACGGAAGTTAGAGAATCATATGTTCATGCTATCGGGTTGGAGACTACCCAGACGGAATATAAGGTGTTTCTTCAACCGGAGTATGGCTTCACCTTGAAAGTAGAGGAGGCTATGGATTGACATAAGAGAATGGGAATGGGACGTGAAATTAAAATGTGTGGCCACTGGGACATCCTGCTTTCTCTGGCGGACAGAGCGTAGTTTCCAAATAATATCTTAATCCCGCATTATTTTGAACCAGAGGTAGAATGGTTGCAAATGTCTGATACTGAGATGCACTGAAAGGTGCGACAACATGTCTCGGCCATAACGCAGATTCGCGTCAGGCGCCAGTCAAGTGTTGGATAAGGATTAGAAAGTTCAAATGTAACATTTCATTCTGTTCCTATTCGAAAATTGAAATGCTGGAGAGGCTGAAAAGCGGACTGCTAAAAATTGTGATACCTAATTAATCTATTTGAAGATGAAACTTGAGAGGCTGAGAAATATATTGGTCAGTCTGTACAGTCTTTTTCAGTCGCCAAACGTCATCAAGAGATTGACAGCAAGTACGCATATCAGGATACTATTTAATACTGTGAGAGATAATAGGCACATCTGTCACAACTTCGTACCCTGCTGTGGGTTCTGCGCGCCCTTGCAGGAGAGCCGCGGAACGGGTTCGGCGATCACACTCGTCCCAGCCAATTAGTGTTTCACTGTGATGGTATTTAACTCTCTTCTTCTCGTTTCATTTTTGTCAAGGCTTGACCAAAATCAAAGCAAACGTCAATGCTACCTGCTTACCGCTGTCCTGGTTCCAGGAAAGAAAGATACCGTATACACTGGCACTAATTTCTAAGGCAGGGACATGTTCGGCACAACTTTGTGGGCCGAAGGGCCTGTAGTGCGCTGTAGGTTTTCTATGTTCCAGTGTTAAAGAATGGTATTTATTTGGTATCAACCTACTACTTCCAAGGCGCTTTGTCGGCGTTTGCTTACTTGGAAAGTTCTGGTTAATGGACGGTTGCCCTCGCGTTTATTGTTTTTATTTAAATTTCTGCACAGTTCCTATTGAAGTCAGCGAACTGTTAATCCGATTCAGTGTCTCTCTCTCTCGGGGCTTGGCCATAACTGCTCACCTCATCAACATACTTCAGTATTAAACTTACCGTGATGCGAATCACGAAGCCAGTTACAGATTCCGCTGAAGTTCGTGCACAGGGACTCTGACAGGATCTGTAATTCAGGCGTGTGCCGATCAAAGGGGAGTAACGTTACCATGGCATTGAGTCTCATGGGGTTCATCTGTGTGATTTCAGAAATGACCGAGATCTGCAATAATTTGACACACTTCCCCCTAAACTGTTAATGATCTAAACACACCGATATGTTTTCAAGGGAATTAGATGGTAGGATATCAGGGTTTCTGGATTCGGTTTTCAGTTTTTGCTAAGTAGAAATTTGTGCAAAGACCGTTCAGAAAGCACTTAAAATGTAACCCGTCAGTCGGATGCTTAAGCGATTTAAAAGTTCAGAAGAGAGTCGATCTTGTAGTTCTATTTTCCTAAACCCATTTCACTCACTGGCCTTGGTAATTCTTTATCTACTTTCCTTCAAACTTTCCAAGTGCACAATATAATCTTTAATTGCAGATGGGTACTACGGGTTCTCAGATTAATGTGGCTACAGAGGAAACATAATCTTTCTTGGCAACACACATAAAATGCTGAAGGAACTTAGAAGGCCGGGGGCCTCTATGGAAAAGAGCAAGTAGTCGAGGTTTCGAGCTGAGACCCTTCATCGCGAAATCATGAGTCCTGTTCAAGGGTCTTGGCCAGAAACGTCGACGGTTTATTCTTTTCCATACACACTGCATGACGTGCTGAGTTCCTCCAGCCTTTTGCGTGTGTTGCTTAGATTTCCAGCGTCTGCAGATTTTGTCCTCACCGTAATTTTTATAATCGTCTCAAAAATTTCATAATAATCCTCTAAATTGCGCTTTCAAGGTTCGAAAAATGACTCAGAAATACTTGGAGACTAAAATTGAGCCCTAAACATTCGACGCCAGACAAGCGGAATTTCAGGCAAAGCCATAACTTTTAAAATTCTCTGTAACAGTGATAACGATACAGGGATGGAATTCCAGCTCGGACAACTTACAGCAAAAAACGCTGTTAACACGCTTAATGCTCTCTATATGCTGACGAGCACATGGTGAAAAATAGAACTTAAAGGGTTAAAGGTCCAAAGATGAAATAATTGAAATTTCTGAACTCTGAGAATGTCATAAGGGCGATAAATTTCCACATTGAGTGATTTTTTAACTGGGAGTTAACAAAAGTTCACCAACTCGGAAGGAGATCTCCAATGAGAGGGGATTGAGGGCAAGTTGAGAAACGGAGTTCAGAAGAAATCAAGTTGCTGGAGAACAGAGCGAAGAAAAGTATGTATGAAATGTCAAATCGAGCGATACTGCAGAGGAGAAAAGGCTTCATTCTCAGCTTGCAACTTCCTTCGCACTTCTTCTGCCTCAGGTCGTCCGCTGGCGAAAACTGATCTAATGCTTTTGCTATTTCCTTTCATGGCTTTTTCAATCTATTCTGCAAGTTGAAGCCACGTGGTGATAACATGTCAATAACTGGTTTCGCAGGGTTCAACGGAATCAACAATAGTAGGGGCAATTTAGTTTTTTTAAATTTAAAACTCGTTTAAACACTGAATTCAAAAATGCATCAGTACACTTTGATGACATCTGAGCTAACTTTCCCTTCCAATTCATCTTTTTGTTTTTTTAGTGGTTTATCTTTCAAACATGAAGACAAAAAGATTAGTGGTTTTCAAAACAAATTAAAGTAATGGATACACCCACAAAATGCTGGCGGAGCACGGCAGGAATACGTAACTATTGTTCAAAGATTTGCAGCTGAAAGGGGGAAAAGCTGGAATGTTGAAAATGTACTTACTGCCAAAATTCAGTTTGGTTCCTTTCCCAAAGTTCATCATACCACAAGTCCACACACCACAGTAATAATCGGCGACATCCTCCGATTGCACGTTTGCGATGGTTAAGTGCATCTGGTTGCTAGATGAGTCTACGGAGCCATTAAATCGATCCGGAATGCCAGAAGCCATGCCACCGTAGCCATCCCACACAAGGGCAGGGGCGCTGCCGGGTTTCTGCCAGTACCAACTCGCGGAGTAACTCTCGATATTGCCCCCGGCCACGGTACAAGTGATCTTTACAGATTGACCCGAAGAAGTTGAGATAGACGGGGACTGAGTCAGAACTATCTCAGCGACGGTATCTGATGAAAAACAAATTAATCACAACGTCGTCAACCATCCACAGAATGGGAAATGCAGCGATATGTTGGATTATGCATTGTACAAAGTACTTACTGTGGAAACAGATCACCAGTGCGACAACACCCAGAATCCATTCAGCCATGGTGAAGGAGATGAAGGGATGCTTTGCCTCACAAATTCGGCTCTGGGCTCCTTCCAAGCCTCCGTTTAAGTAGTCTGAAATATCGTTACGTCACAAAATATCGGTTATTCATGCAAATTTCTATCCACGTCATACCAAATTATGAAATTGTGGGCGGGACATTTACTTAGCACGAGGCTTTCAGTGAAATACAGAGAGAACCAGAATGAAGTGACCACATAAATAGTAGAAAGCAAAGTAAATACTGTGGTAAAACAGGAGAAACATTGGAGGCACCATACGTGTGTACAAGACAAGCCCCAAATACTGACTTGGACGGGGTTAACTGAAGGGCGATAATTACTCCAGTTACCTTGGCAAAATTTGAGCAGATAAATATACTGTAAACCGAATAAATTTTTGAGCGAAAGCAGCCATTGGAGATTTAAAGAAGAAAAATTCCCGTGTGCTATCGGCGTAGTATAAATAGTTATTTTAGATTTCTGCTTTAGTGAAATGTTAGTGCCTACGTCAGGTTTCCCGTTTAAACATTGTTACTTTCCCTTCCAATTCAGCTTTTTGTTTTTTTAGTGGTTTATCTTCCAAACATGAAGACAAAAAGATGAGGTTGATAGGGGGTGAGGTTGGAGCAGGGCTTTTGAGCCAAACGCACAAGAGCCGAGCACAGAGAGTGACAGAACAACAGTGACGAAGGTGCCTTGGCTGTTTGAGGAGTGGCTGCGGGTTGGAGGAAAAGGTCATTGCTGTGACCGTGACAAGAATGTACAGAATATATAAAATCTGGTGGCAATAAATTGGCATGTCGCCAATAAATATTAACTGAAAGGAATTTCACACAAAGAATAAAGAGTAGGCAGAGATTGGCCATATGAATCAATGCTTGGGTAGTGCTTGTTTATGATGTATTTCAATGAGTTAGCTGAAGAGACTGATTGCAATATTTCCAAATTTGGCAGAAGATATTTGCCACAGAGAGAGTTCAACGAATTCCTGCGATAGCGTGGTTGTCGTACAGATTGCATTTACTGCATCGTCTGTAGAGTAACATCTAGAATAATGAGAGTAAATCTCAATAACATTACCGCAGTGCAATGCATAATATTTTGAGAGTTCCAGCCAGGCTAGGTGCAGGAAAGATGTTCCCCATGGCCGAGGATTCTTGCAAAGGGGCACAGTCTCATAATATGGGAAGTGGCATTTACTTCCAAGACGGAAGGAAACGTTTTCATTTAGACAGGGGTGAACTTCGGTAATTTTCCTCAGAAAACCTGTGAGGACAAGTCGCTGAATATATTGCAAAGATTGTTACTCACATGCAAACACAAGCAGAGGGTGTGGATAGAATAGAAATAGGATACTGTCGTAGCCGATGAAACATGATCACCCTACAATGATTACTAGCCCGGGAAAATGGCAGTGCTGAAAATGGACAGAGTGGAGAGCTAATGTACTGAGGCTATATGGGTGGAACAGAGAAATAAGAAAGGGATGACCGTGTTTATGAGATTATGTTATAGACCATTCAAAGTCAGTGAGATCAGAGGAGCAAATGTTGTAGAGAATTCGCAGACAGTTGCAAGTAACCTGAGATTATGATAACAGGTGTTTTAATTTTCAAATATTGACCTCGCTTCTTGTGCTGTAAAACAGCTGGATGGGACAGAGTTTGTACAAGTGTTCCTCGATCAATATATAGAGATCCCAAATAGAGACAGTGAGATACTGGACTATTATTAGGGAAAAAGACAGACGACTAAATTGTGCGTCAGGGAACACTGTGGATCTAGTGATGATAATTTTATTATTTTCGAGATAATTATGCAGAAGGATTGGTCGGCGCACCGGGATTAAAGACAATTTTGATGTTATCAGATAGGATCCGGCACGTGTGGCTCCGGACATGCTGTTTTCTGGCAAAGGCGTGTTTGGTAAGTGGGAGGCATTCGAAAGTACAAATTTGCAAGTACACAGCGCTAACAGGCTTGGGGAAACTTGTTATCGAGATACTGAGGCTCTGTTTGGAAAGAGGAAGGGGATGTACAGCAGTTAAAAAGAGTAAGGAACTAGTAAGATGCCTGAGGAGTATAAGACATACAAGAGAACACTTAAGAAAGGGGTCGAGGGCTAAAAAAAGGCATGAGGTTGTTCTCGCAAACAAGTTGAAGGAGAATGCTGAGGGCTTCTACAGATATATGAAGAATATAAAAGATCTGTGCTGAACAAAAGGCTGGAGTGTTCGCTGATATCTTTAATCTCTCGCCTTGGCAGTCTGAGGTACCCATTTGCTTCAAGTAGGCTTCAGCTATGCTGGTGCCAAAGAAGAACGTAGTAACCTCCCTCAAAGACTATCGTCTGGTAGCACTTACATCAACTGTGAAAAGACCATAGCACCATACAAAAGTGGAACATAATTAGGTTTTTCCATCCATCGAGACTTCTCTGTCAAAGCATCGTGACTGATTAATTATCCCTCTTAACCCTATTAACCCACATAACCCTATTAAAGAACTTATCACCCGCAGCGCTAAATAAAGTCAAATGAAGTGGCCGGCCTAGCTATCTGTTGGAATCAATTCCACAGTTGCACCACTTTCTGACTCAAGAATTCTGTTCTTATTTCTGTTCTAAATGGACGTCCCTCAATTCTGAAGAATCTGATAAAATGCTTTGAGAAGTTGGTGCTGACACTTGTCAATCCCTGCCTGAGAAGCGATTTCGATCGCATCTTGAGAAAGGTCTCAACAGGTCATCCGCAGGTGCCATTCCATTGTCTCCTGGGAAATCTGAAGAGCGTGAGAATGTTCTTCATTGACTAGAACGGGACATTTAATACCTTCATCCCGTCAAAACTAATTAATTAACGTCCTCAATCCCTCTTTGTGCAACTGGATTCTCGATTTCCTCACTTGGAGACTCCAATGATTTCAGATTGACAACAACATCTCCTCCACAATCTCCATCAGCACAGGTGCGCCACAAGGTTGTATTCTTAGCTCCTTGCTCCACCCGTGTATGACTCTGAGACTAAGTTTGATGACCACGCCACTGTCTTCGACCGAATCAAAGATGGTGAGGAATCAACATATAGAAGAGCAATTGAAAATCTGGTTGAGTGGTGCCAGAAGAACAACCTCTCATTTAATGTCAGCAAGACCAGGTTGATTATTGACATCGAAAGGAGGATACCAGACATCCATAAGCCAGCTCACATCGGGTGATCAATGGTAGAGCGGGTCAACAACTTTAAACTCCTCCGTGTTATCATTTCAGACGATCTTTCTTTGTTCCAACACAAAAGTGTCATTATGAAGAAAACACGGCAGCACTTTTCTTTCATGGAAGTTCGAGAATATTTGGCAAAAGTTTAACTATTTTCCATGAATGTGTAGTGGAGAATAAGTTCATTGTGTTGCATAATGTCCTGGCAGGGAAACACCAATGCCATTGAAAGGAAAGCCTACAAAAAGTAATGAATACGGTTCAGTCTATCAAGGGTAAAATACTCCCCACCATTGAGCCCATCCACACGTAGAACTGTCGTAGAAAAACATCATCGATCATTAAGAACCGATATCATCATCGCTTCTTGCCGCTGTCATCAGGCAGAAGGTACAAGAGCCTTAGGACCCACACCACTAGGTTCAGGAATAGTTACTACCCCTCAAATATCAGGCTCTTGAACCAGACTCGAAATGAACCTTCACTCGAATTCACTAGCCCCACTATGGGCTCGATTTTAAGGATTCTTCATCTCCTGATCTCGATACATTATTTATTCTTAAAATTGTTGTACTTCTTTTAAAACCTGATGTGTGGGCCTAGCTAAGCACATATATTTCTCAATTGCTAGGAACTTCCGGACTATTTTAGTGG
Source organism: Hypanus sabinus (assembly GCF_030144855.1). NCBI lineage: Eukaryota > Metazoa > Chordata > Chondrichthyes > Myliobatiformes > Dasyatidae > Hypanus > Hypanus sabinus. Next base: position 144,921,555 of record NC_082715.1, on the reverse strand, counting down.
AGTTTATTATTGTTATTGTTCTTGCCGAATTGCATACTGCTAATGTGTAGTGACATTTGGATGATACCAGCTGTAAATATTATCATTAGAACAATGTTCATCTTCTACATTTTTCAATTTGCTCTTTTAATTCAGCATTCTTCTGTTGCTGTTTATTTATTGATTTCAGTATCTTGTGTGTGTTTGGAATGGCAGCATCTATTATGTAAGTTATGCTGTAGTATTACAGTTGAACGGTCATTATGGATTATCCTATCTGTAATAATGGATCAGTCATAATATAATTTGAAGGACTCTGACTATAAAACTGGATCTCCCTTGCATTTATTCTAAGGCAGAGTGTCTTGTATGAGTTGTTTTTGTTGATGGAAATATATCGTTAGAAGTTTTATCTGACTGCTGTGATAGGGTTGGCCCGAGCCAGCATGGATTTACCAAGGGTAAATCGTGCTTGACTAATCTGTTGGAGTTTTTCGAGGATGTAACCAGGAAGTTAGACGGGGGAGATCCAGTGGATGTAGTGTACCTCGATTTTCAGAAGGCATTTGATAAGGTCCCACATTGAAGATTGATGGGTAAAATCAAAGCTCAGGGATTGGGGGGAAGGCATTGACATGGATAGAAAACTGGTTGGCAGATAGAAAGCAAAGGGTAGCGGTGAATGGGTGTTTCTCGGAATGGCAGGTGGTGACTAGTGGGGTGCCACAGGGCTCGGTATTGGGACCACAACTGTTTACCATTTACGTTAACGATTTGGCTGAAGGCATAAAAAATAACATCAGCAAATTTGCTGATGATACTAAGCTGGGTGGCAGTGTGACATGTGATGATGATGTTAGGAGAATTCAGGGTGACATGGATAGGCTGGGTGAGTGGGCAGATACTTGGCAGATGGCGTTTAATATGAATAAGTGTGAGGTTATCCACTTTGAGAGAAAGAACAGGAATGCAGATTATTATCTGAACGGTGTAGAGTTGGGTAAGGGAGAAATACAAAGAGATCTCGGATTGCTTGTTCATCAGTCACTGAAGGTGAATGAGCAAGTGCAGCAGGCAGTGAAGAAGGCTAATGGAATGTTGGCCATTATGACAAAGGGAATTGAGTACAAGAGCAAGGAAATCCTCTTGCATTTGTACAGTGCCCTGGTGAGACCACACCTGGAGTATTGTGTACAGTTTTGGTCTCCAGGGTTAAGGAAGGACATCCTGGCTGTAGAGGAAGTGCAGCGTAGATTCACGAGGTTAATTCCTGGGATGTCTGGACTGTCTTACGCAGAAAGGTTAGAGAGACTGGGCTTAAGGAATTAAGGAGATTGAGAGGGGATCTGATTGAAACATATAAGATTATTAAGGGATTGGACAAGATAGAGGCAGGAAATATGTTCCAAATGCTGGGAGAGTCCAGTACCAGAGGGCATGGTTTGAGAATAAGGGGTAGGTCATTTAGGACAGTTAAGGAAAAACTTCTTCTCCCAGAGAGTTGTGGAGGTCTGGAATGCACTGCCTCGGAAGGTAGTGGAGGCCAATTCTCTGGATGTTTTCAAGAAGGAGCTAAATAGGTATCTTATGGATAAGGGAATCAAGGGATATGGGGACAAGGCTGGAACAGGGTATTGATAGTAATTGATCAGCCATGATCTCAAAATGGCGGTGCAGGCTGGAAGGGCCGAATGGTCTACTTCTGCACCTATTGTCTATTGTCTATTTATTAACTCTGTTATTCTACACCCCCCATCGCAGGTAATGTTAATCTATGCACGTTCGAATGTACGTACTATTTTCTAATATTTTTTTTCATTTCAGTGCTTATTGTTCTTTGCAAATTTTTCAAATCGGTTTTGGACTAAGGTATTATCCAAAACGAATACGTTAATATGGTTACAGTGAAAATGTTTATCACCTTTGTTATATTTTCACTATTGGACTCTGTTTAGCAGTTTCTTAACCCTATCAGTAAATTCTGTCGAAAGATTTTCTTTATCACAATATGATCTATTTTCTTTGCTTGGAAGTATCCCAGATACTTATAGGTTTCATTTTTATCCATCGGTTGTATTGTATCCTGCTGCTCTGTTTTATATTCTACTGTTGCTCCTTTGTTTATGTTTCATGCACTTCACGTCTGCTGCAAAGCTCATGTTTGTATCTTTAGAAAATAATTCCACTATTTGAATTAGTTGCTTTTAGTGTTACTGATAAAGGAGCGTATAATTTCAAATCATCTATGTATAGAAGATGTGTCAAAGTATATTTCCTTTGATTGTTTCTGATGTGATACCCTGTTTTATTATTATGATTTCATTTTGTTATTTTTGCATTTGCATAGTTTATTGTCTTTTGTAAATTGCTTCTTTGTCCATCTAGTTGGGTACACTCTTCTACTGATTGTATAGTGTTTATTGTATTTACCATGAATGCCCGCAGAAAGTGAGGCTCCGGGTTGTGTATAGTGATATGTTTCTTGTTGTTATAGACGTTGATGCTCCCAATGGCATGTGCCTCAAATAGCTTCTGACAGCTAAGTCCAGCGCCGGCATTCACGTATGGCTCAGCTACTAAGCCTGGCGGAAGTGTTCCTACTTACAGGGGAAGAGGCAAAGACGGGTCACTCGCGCCGTAAACCAGTCGCTTCTGGCCGATGGGGCTCGTCATCTGTGGTTCATTGTGGAAAACTCTGATCTCAAACGCCCTATGCCTTGCGGGTATACCCACTCATTGGGAAGGATTCGGGAGTAAACCCTGAGCAAAAAATCAGGAACTGGAGTCCCTAATGTTGAGTTCCAAACTAACTGAAGACTCCTGCGACGCCGCTTCTGCCGACCTGTATAACTTTCTGTCGTTCCTTTAGATTAATCAGTTCCGAGGTGATTATAACAGCTTGCTCTCCAGAGCGTACTGCCCTGGCTTCCTCAATACATAGACAGCTGGGACGCAACATCCATGGTCGACTTCGACCAACGGGGGTGTCCGTTCATATGGTGACACCTATGCCTTAGATTATAAATGTGTTTCGAACTTTGAATTTTGAAGTAAAAAAAGGATAACACGGGATAAAATTTGTCCTCGTTAATCAGTGTGCTTACCTGTGCCTGGATCCGAAAGGGTAGCGCAGGTCTTAAATAGATAGTTTTGCATCTGGATTTTCTCGGGAGACGGACGCAGATTTATATAATTAAGGCAAAACGGCAGAGCGGTAATGCACTATCCACGAATTACAGTGGAGGACCTGTTGGGCCCCTAGCAGAGGAACCTAAAATTTCGTTTGCCATAGGTGAGATGCCGGTGGTTTGGAGGAAAGTTACTATTGTTTAAGAAAGTCTCGAAGAACAAGACGGTGAACTTGACGTCAGCAGTGGGTAGGTTATTGGAAAGCATTCACAGGGACTGGATAGATAAGTTTTTGGATAGACGGGGATAGATTAGGGATTGTTAATATGGCTTTGTGCGCGTTATGTTTTGTCTATCCAATCTAATGCAGCTTTCGAGGAGGTTACCAGGAAAATTGATGAAGGAAAGTCAGTGGATGTCGTTTTTATGGACTTAGCAATGCTTTGTCAAGGACTCGCATGGGAGGTTCATCAAGAATGTTCAATCGCTTGGCATTCAGGATGAGGTAGTAAATTGGATTCGATGCCGGCTTTGTGGGAGAAGCCAGAGAGTGGTAGTGGGTAGGGGCCGCTCTGACTGGAGGCCTGTGACTAGTGGTGCGCCGTAGGGATCTGCCCGTTGTTGTTTGTCATCTGTGTCAACCATTTGGATCGTATTGTGGCCAGCTGGATCAGCAAACCTGCAGATGACAAGATTGGAGGGGTATAATGACATAAATAATTTAATGTAGGCAAGTGTGAGCTGTTGCACTTCGGAAGGACAAAGCAGGGTAGGACTTACACAGTGAACGGCAGGCCACTGAGTAGTGGGGTAGAACAGAAAGTTCTGGCTATACAGATCCACAATTCATAGAAAGAGGAGTCATAAGATCGTTAAGGGAACATTTGGCGCATTGGCTGTCATATATCAAAGTACTGAGTACAAGAGTTTGGATGTTATGTTGAAGGTTTATACGACGTCGCTGAGACCAAAAAATTTCCGAGGACGCTGCCAAGACTTGAGGACCTGAGTTATAGGGAAAGGTTCTACAGGCTGGGGCTTTATTCCATTGAGCAGGGAAAATTTGATAGAGATAATCAAACGTGAGTGATGTGGGCAGGGGAAATGCAAGCAGGCTTTTTTTTATTCGCTGAGACTAGAACTAGTGTGAGATTAGAACTAGTGGTTATGTGTTAAAGGTGAAAGCTGAAATGTTTAGAGGATTGCAAGAATGCCAGCGGAAGCCATGCGGGGTCGATTTCAACATTTCAGAGAAGTTTGGATAAATGCTTTGATGGGAGGGGTATGGAGAGCTATGCTCCAGGTGTGGGTCAATGGGACTAGGCAGAATAATAGGTCGTCGCGGTCTAGATCGGCCGCTGGATCCTTTTCTGTGCTATAGTGCTCTGTGGCTCTAAGACTGGGACGAAAAAGACTCGAAGAGCTTCCGCTTTTTTATTTATAGGTTACAATCTTCCGGATGGTCTGCTTTTCGGTATTCTTGTGACTAACGTTAATCGAGATTGCACTGTAAATGTTATGTTAAACTGTTAGTTCAGTTGTTTTCCATGTGTCCTGTTTTATGTTCATGCTTTCGTATAGAAGCGTACAGGTTAAAAGCCCCTTCAATGCATCTGAAAGTTATTGCCGCACTGGTCGCAAGATGAGTTAGAGATAATGGATAATTTTCAAGATATACGGATTACATGTATCTAGCCGGAATTATTTGAAATGTAGCAAAGTAGAAACACGAGTGACTTTGGAGACAATTCTTCGGAATATCGCCGGGAAGTTCCTTCAAAAAATGGCGGTTGATTTACGCATTCTAAAACAGAAAACATTCCACGTGCTATAAAGCTTTTATTATTTTGAAGCTTTAGCTGCTGGGGTTATTGACAGTTCATCGAGAGAAGAGTTTGGATGAAGTTGTACCCGGTGTCATGACAATCAAACGACTAATATATTGGTACATTGAATTTTCTGAATTGCAAGAAATTTTCCTCAGATCGATTATAGTGAACTTCTGTGCAGTCTCTGCCTGTTGTTCACGTTCGTGATTCTTTTCCGGCTGCTGCCTGTGTCGGAATGTGTCTGGAGTTCTGAGGGAATGCCGCAATCCAAACACTGAACAGCTGCTCCCCACTCGTCATTTAACCTTGCCGCACCACGCTGTGGTCCCTATTTACTCCGAGATTCACAGAAATTACACTTATTCAAAACAGTTTGTTCTCTGATCCCACTACGCACGACCAGCGAGTCTCTTCATTTAAATAAGAATAATGCAGCAGCGGGGAAGAAGAGGTTCAGAATAATGAGACTGGTATTTTAACATGCTTCCGTTTGCTACAATATTTTAACAAGAGTTTCGTTGGATCAAACTGCAAAGCTCTTTAATAATTTTTGCTTTTTAAATCTTGTTGATTTTTCTTAATCTAAATTGCCGTTTTGGTTTCCAAAGCAGAGAAATATTTAAAATCCTCACTGGGTGCAAAGCTCACTGTAGAGGGTACGGACTGTGCCAGTCTTCCAGAGATTCTGCGTGAGTGGGTTTGTTTTAGCCAGGTCATTTGGTTGAATTTTTGACACCATAGTGATACACAGGGCGTCCTGTCAGAGCGTCTAGATTCCATTCCGATGTTTGGTTCAGTGGAATCAGCAATGCAAGCGGTGAGGCGGGGAGTGGACCTCAGCGGGGAAAATGCAGAACAACTGCTTTGTAGGACCGGTGTTTCTGAGCTGCGGAAGCATTGCACAGAATCAGCTATTTCGTTCTTGGAGTCCAGTACGAAATATGCATGGAACAAGACCTCCACCTACTGGCCAAAGGTAGATGATACAGGAAGTAAATCATAAATACCTTTAAATTAAAGGCAACTGAAAATGAATGGGACTCCAGACCGACAATAACGTTCTTACCTCAGGACAATGCTGTCAGGAACGGGGGCAGGACGCAGATTCTGAAGTACTAGGGGTAGGACAGGATGGAGTTGCCATGGCATGCAAGGGGTAAAGCAGGCGGGGCAGGATCCCGGATGTCAGGCGAGGCCGGAGGATCCCAGAGTTCCTGGCAGGCTAGGAGGATTCCTCATGGCGGGCCGCATGGATCCCGGGCCGGGCCGCCTCCCAGGCGGAAACAAGGCGCGGACACCTGGGCAGGTGCGGGGCACAACCCTTAGGAAGAAATAGGTGGAACGGTCAGAAGCCCCGCCGGGCAGCGGCAGTCCGGCCGGACCTGAACGACAGAGGCAAGGGATCAGAAGGAAGCTGTGTCCAGGGTGAGCAGCAGGACTACCGCGATACACCGGGTACATTGGTAAAGGTAACCGACAGCGCGGGCAAGGCGAATAAGGCGGAACAGCGGGACCAGCGCTCAGGAAAGAAGCAGGGGAACAAGACCAACCAGATAGAGCATATACAGAACGGGCCGGCAACCAGGGCAGAACAGGATACCGAGCAGGCCGTCAACCAGAGCATATCAGGATACGGAGCAGGGCGGCAACACGGGAAGAACCGGATCCGGAGCGAGTGAAACAGGTACAGACAGGATTCAGAGCCGGCGGTCCAGGTACAGAGAAGGTTAAACCAGCTTCGGAGCAGGACGACCCCACAACCAGGCTCGGTCCCCGAGCCCCTTATAAACACCTGCCCCTAATAGGCAACAGGTGTACCTCCTTAAGCCAAGATGATCCATTGGCTCCGTGTGAGAGCAAGGCCCGGAGTCCGGAGTCCGCGGACTGGGGCAAGACCCGGACCGGACCCCAACAAAGGCCCAGCAGTCTAACAAGCTTAATCAGATTGCTGCAGAATAGTATAAGAACTCAAATAAACTTGTACCGGCTAAACATCGCACTCCTCAAATAAACACCACGAGACATTATTATGGACAAATAAAAGAAGAGCCTGACCAATTAGTCCGACCGGGAGGTTTGCACAAACATGCGGATAAGTCCTCCTTTAGATAGAATCACAAAACTAACCAAACCACATGTTTGATACTGCACATCAAATGTGTTCTCTGTTTATGTTCGCTTGCACCGAATGCTGACGAATACGGATGTACAATTGGAATGAAATGATTCGAGGAACAATCAGCATTTCCTGCAGATCCAATTATTTGTTGGACCATAGGCGAAACGCAGAAGATAAAACTATTATCTACCTCTGTCCTTCCGCTGACCAATCAGAATTTCCAATCTTATGTTGGCTCTGACAGTCAAATGATCGGAGAAGAAGACTTTCTGCAGCTTGTTGCAGAACATTAGCGAAACTGGGCACCGCCATTGGACACACGTGGAATCCAGTTACAGAAAAGAACGATAGATATCTTTTGCATATTTTGGACTGCTTTGCGTGGAATACGAGCATGACCGTTATAGGTCTAATAGTCACAATCAACATATGTTGACGTAATGTATCATATGAAATTGTAATATCATAATGCCATGTGTAGTGTCCACAGTTTGTTCGACTTCCCTTCCAACAGTGCCAACCTGACCACCGTTGAGAATCAGTATTTTTGGCGAATACTGCTAAAAATATCAAGTATACACAGTTACAGTCCCATAAACTTTTAGCAGAACACTCTTTCTCAATGTCAGTAAGACCAAGGAGCTGATATTGACTTCGGGAGGAGGAAACTTGAGATCCATGAGCCAGTTCTCATCGGGGATCACAGGTGGAGAGGTCCAGACCCTTTAAGTTACTCGGTGTTATAATTTCGGATGACCTGTCCGGGATGCAGCACGGAGTTGTATTACGAAGTATGGCAGCGCCTCTACTTGCTTAGAAGTTACTAAGAATCAGCATGTCGTTTAAAACTTTGACAAACTGCTCTAGATGTGGGCTGGAGAGTGTATTGATTGGTTGGCTCACAGCCTGGTATGAAAACACCAATGCCTTTGTATGGAAACAGCTACAAAATGTAGTGGATACGGACTAATCCATCACGGGACCCTCTCTCCACTATCGAGCACATCTGAAAGTGGCCCTATTGATGGAAAGTAGCATTCATCAGCACGGTGCATCAATATCCAGGCCACGCTATCTTCTCTCAGGAAGAAGGTACAGAATTCACAGTACCGATAACACCATGATCAAGAGAGCAGGTACCACTCAACCATCAAGTTACTGAACCAGACGGGATAAGTTCAGTCGACTTCAGTCGCCCCATCACTGCGTTGCTCCCACTGAACTGGACTCACTTTCAAGAAATGTTCATCTCATCTATCTATCAATATTTATATCTACAAATTTATTCAATCAATTTATTCACTCAAGTTTAGTTATTTGTTTATTTATTTGACCAGTTTATTTATCCATATATTTATTTATCGACATATCTATTTATTTGTTAATTCTTTTTGTCTTTCTTTTTAATTTGCTTACTTTTTGTGTTTTTGCGTTTCACTTGGGTTTGGTCTTTCATTGGTTCCATTGTGTGTCTTTTATTCATTGAGATTGGCCACAAGAAATTGTGTCTGAGTTGTATACAGTGACACTTATGTCCCCTCAGAATAAATTTACATAGTTTTGAACTCCAAACTGAGAAGCTGGATGTGAAAATATTCAGCTTTTCTCGTTATTATTTCAGAATTACAACAACTATATGGAGCAGCTATTGTTAAGAACAACATCTATCTGGGCTATAAATGGAAAAGTATAGCAGTTTTATCAGAATAGATTCAGGGGACTGTTCCCTGATAGCAGCGCGGGTTACAGGCCCACAGAGCAACTGAAATGCTTCCTCTCATATAGCCTTCATTGATGCGCTCCTGGAATTTTCTTTTATATTTTAATATGATTTTGAATGAATTTCAATATAATTGCGAAATATCCTGTACAGTAATTACTTATGTTAATTAATATAATCCATCAATTTTCTAAATAATAAACGTGCCACGGCTTTTACTTTCAAACATTTTAGAGTTTAAACATATCTACATTGTAAGTGTTTCAAGTTACAACTCTGTCCAAATAGCAACAATAAACACGGAATAGAAGTCAGTAGTTCCTAACCTGCCTGCCTGCCGATCTCTGATGCTGTTTACTTTTGCCATGGTGCCTGTCAATTGTTTTGACTGGCTGACATCATTCACTTGTGAATTGTGAGTTGTGGTTTACGTTTGTCTGATATGAAAAAATTCAGACATTTTGGTAAGTAGTCTTTCAAAAAAAACCACAGCCCTATAAGAACTGTGCGAAAGAATGTTAGCACAATTGAAAAAACCGTTTGTATAAAATTATGTATTAATTTTCAATTTTCATTCTAAATATTCACAGTATGCATATTACAGAAACAAAACATTTAAAGTGCCGGACAGTTTTCAAGCATGTAAGAAAATCTTGCTCAGTGCAATAGATGGTCCACTCAGCTGTAGTCAAATATTGTAGCATTGTAGCAAGGAATTGGTGGGAAAAGGGTGGAAAATAAAGAGCAAGCGAGAGAGAGAGAGAGTGAGAGGGAGAGAGAGAGAGAGAGAGAGAGAGAGAGAGAGAGAGAGAGAGAGAGAGAGAGAGAGATATTCACCATTTCATTGTATCCATCCATTCAGCATCCATGGAGATGAATAACCAGTTCAGATGTCAGGCCGACACATTCATCAGGATTTGAAATAAATAACCAGAGGCCATAGTTTTAAGGAGATGGGGAAGAGGTTCATAAAGAGCCTGATGGGCAAATTCTCTCCCAGAAGATGATCAGTATTTGCGATGAGTTCCAAGAGGAAATGTTTGGTGCAGGTACATTAACAACATTTTAAAGAAACATGGACTGTGCATGGATAGGCAAGGTTTAGAGTTAAAAGTTTAGACATTGATTGGCAAAAGGGATACAGAGCTGGAGAAGAGAGAGGATCATGAGACGGAAGACCTGGGGAGAAAGAAAAGGGGAGGGAGCACCAGAGGAAGATAGAGAGCAGGCAAGGAGTTATTGTGAGAGGGACAGAGAGAAAAAGGGGGGAAACAAACAAAGAAACAAACAAATAAATAAATATGGGATGAGTTAAGAAGGAGAGGAGGGGCATTAACGGAAGTTAGAGAAATTAATGTTCATGCCATCAGGTTGGAAGATACCTGGACGGAATATAAGATGTTGTTCCTCCAACCTGAGTTTGGCTTCATCTTGGCAGAAGAAATATCTCCTAGTGGCCACACATTTTAATTCCAAGTCCCATTCCTATTCCAATATGTGAATCCATGGCCTCCTCTACTGTCTCTGTATCCCTTTTGCCAATCAACTTTCCAGCTCTTAGCTTCAGACCTCCCTCTCCTGTCTTCTCCTATCATTTCGGATCTCCACCTCTCTCTCCCACTTTCAAACCTCTTGCTATCTCTTCTTTCAGTTAGTCCTGATGAAGGGTCTCGGCCCGAATCGTCGACTGTACTTATTCTCATTGACGTGCCTGTGTGGGTTGCTTGAATTTCCAGCATTTGCAGATTTCCGCGTGTTTATCATTTCTTGCCCCAAGATGGCTTTGTTAAAGTCATACGACTGTAAGACAATGACAACAAACAATAGGTGCAGAAGTAGACCATTCGGCCCTTCCAGCCTGCACCGCCATTTTGAGATCATGGCTGATCCTCAACTATCAATACCCGGTTCCTGCCTTGTCTCCATATCCCTTGATTCCCCTATCCATAAGATACCTATTTAGCTCCTTCTTGAAAGCATCCAGAGAATTGACCTCCACTACCTTCTGAGGCAGTGCATTCCAGACCCCCACAACTCTCTGGGAGAAGAAGTTTTTCCTTAACTCTATCCTAAATGACCTACCCCTTATTCTCAAACCATGCCCTCTGGTACTGGACTCTCCCAGAATCTGGAACATATTTCCTGCCTCTATCCTGTCCAATCCCTTAATAATCTCATATGTTGCAATCAGATCCCCTCTCAATCTCCTTAATTCCAGCGTGTACAAGCCCAGTCTCTCTAACCTCTCTGCGTGAGACAGTCCGGACATCGCAGGAATTAAGCTCGTGAATCTACGCTGCACTTCCTCTACAGCCAGGATGTCCTTCCTTAACCCTGGAGACCAAAAGTGTACACAGTACTCCAGGTGTGGTTTCACCAGGGCCCTGTACAAATGCAAGAGGATTTCCTTGCTCTTGTACTCAATTCCCTTTGTAATAAAGGCCAATATTCTATTAGCCTTCTTCACTGCCTGCTGCACTTGCTCATTCACCTTCAGTGACTGATGAACAAGGACTCCTAAATCTCTTTGTATTTCTCCCTTACCTAACTTTATACCGTTCAGATAATAATCTGCCTTCCTGTTCTTAATCCCAAAGTGGATAACTTCACACTTATTCACATTAAACGTCATCTGCCAAGTATCTGCCCACTCACCCAGCCCATCCAAGTCACCCTGAATTCTCCTAACATCCTCATCACATGTCACAGTGCCACCCAGCTTAGTATCATCAGCAAACTTGCTGATGCTATTCTCAATGCATTCATCTAAATCTTCATCTGAAAATCGAGGTACACAACATCCACTGGATCTCCCTTGTCTAATTTCCTGGTTACTTCCTCGAAAAACTCCAATAGATTAGTCAAGCATGATTTACCCTTGGTAAATCCATGCTGGCTCGGCCCAATCATATCACTGCTATCTAGATATGCCACTATTTCATCTTTAATAATGGGCTCTAACATCTTCCCCACTACTGAAGTTAGGCTGACAGGTCGATAGTTCTCTGTTTTCTCCCTCCCTCCTTTAGATGAAGGACAATAGACAATAGACAATAGATGCAGAAGTAGACCATTCGGCCCTTCGAGTCTGCACCGCCATTTTGAGATCATGGCTGATCAATTACTATCAATACCCGGTTCCTGCCTTGTCCCCATATCCCTTGATTCCCCTATCCATGTACAAGTGTATGCATGCTATCGTAGGGACAGAAATGTGGGCAGAGGGGGTGGGGGTTGCCCTGTTGGTGAGGAATGAGATTCAGTCCTTTGCAAGGGGGGGACATAGGGTCAGGAGAAGTAGAGTCTGTGTGGATAGAACTGAGGAACAGTAAGAGCAGAAGGACCTTAATGGGTGTTGTCTACAGGCCACCGAACAGCAGCATGGATATTGGGTGCAAGTTGAATAGGGAGTTAACATCGGCATGTGGCAAAGGTAATGTCACAGTAGTTATGGGGGATTTCAACATGCAGGTGAACTGGGAGAATCAGGTTGGTGCTGGACCACAGGATAGGGAGTTTGTAGAGTGCCTACGTGATGCATTCTTGGAACAGCTTGTACGAGACCCGACCAGGGACAAGACTATTCTGGATTTAGTGTTATGTAATGAACAGGATTTGGTAAGCGATCCCGCAGTAAAGGAGCCATTAGGAGGTAGTGATCGCAATATGATAAGCTTTTATCTGCAATTTGAGAAGGATAAGGGCAGCTCGGAGGTGTTTGTTTTGCAAATGAACAGGGGAAACTATGGAGCCATGAGGGAGGAGCTGGCCAAAGTTGACTGGAAGGATAGCCTAGCAGAAAAGACAGTGGAACAGCAATGGCAGGTATTCTTGGGAATAATGCACAAGGTGCAAAATCAGTTCATCCCCCAGAGAAGGAAGGATTCAAAGGGGGGAACGGGGCCATAGTGATTGACAAAGGAAGTCAGAGATTGCATAGCATTAAAAAAAAAGGAAATATGACAGAGCTAAGGTGAGTGGGAGGACAGATGATTGGGAAGTTTTTAAGGAGCAACAGAACTTAACTAAAAGGACAATACGGGGAGAGAAAATGAGGTACGAACGCAAGCTATCCAGGAATATAAAGGAAGATAGCAAAAGCTTTTTTAGGTATGTGAAGAGAAAGAAGATAGTTAAGAACAATGTTGGGCCCTTGAAGAATGAATTGGGTGAAATTGTTATGGGAAACAGAGAAATGGCAGAAGAATTTAATGAGTACTTTAGATCTGTTTTCACTAAGGAAGACACAAGCAATCTCCCAGTTGTATGGATGGGCCAAGGACCTAGGGTAACAGAGGAAATGAAACAGATTGACATTCAGAAGGAAACGGTGATGAGGAGACTGATGGGACTGAAGGCTGACAAATCCCCAGGTCCTGATGGTCTGCACTCTAGGGTACTAAAGGAGGTGGCCTTGGAAATTGCGGATACATTGGTAATCATTTTCCAATGTTCCTTAGATTCAGGATCAGTTCGTGAGGATTGAAGAATGGCTAATGTTATCCCACTTTTTAAGAAAGGAGGGAGGGAGAAAACAGAGAACTATCGACCTGTCAGCCTGACGTCGGTGGTGGGATGTAGGACGTAGGATGAGAATTCGGTCTATCGAGTTTCCTAAACTGTTCCATCATGGCTGATTTATTATCGCTCTCAACCCATTCTCCTTCCTTCTCCCCATAACCTTTGACACCCTTACTCATAATAAAACTAACAATTTCTGATTTAAACGTGCCCATAGACTAAGCCTCTAGGGCGATCTGAGGGAATGAATTCCAAAGATTCTCCACACTCCGGCAAAAGAAGTTCCTCCGTATCCCTGTTCTAAATCTGGAACAAAATCCGCGAATGCAGGGAATACTCAGCAAGCCACATAGCATATGTAGTTGCAAGGGAAAAATAGAGTTTAACATTTCAGCCGAATGGCTTCTACGACGTGTACTTCTTTGCTTTTCTTCTAAGTTTTTCTAAAGATCTTTATTCCTTCCTTAGGCCCTTTAGGTTCTAAACTACAATGTCACTATGGATTGAGAGTGAATATATTTATAAACTACCGCAAAGTCAATGACAAAAATACCAAAATTACGTGAAGTTTTGTTGTGTACAGTTACAGTTCCTATAAAATGTATTCGCCCTCCCCCCGGAGGTGTTTGATGTTCTGTTGCTTTACAACATTGAATCACAATGGATTTAATTTGGCTCCTTTTGACACTGATCTATAGAAAAGTCTTTGTCGTGTCAAAGTGAAAACAAATGTCTACAAATTGATCTACATTAATTACAAACATAAAACACAAAATGTTTGATTGTGTAAGTATTTGCCTTCTTTAATATAGCACAGCGAAACATTACTGGTGCAGGCAATTGGTTTGAGAAGTCATATAATTAGTTTAATGGAGATCTGTTTTTGGAACCTTGTGTTTGGATTGATTATAGTAAAAATATAGCTGTATCTGGAAGGGCTAGCTTCTGGTGAGTCAGTATCCTGGCAAAAACTACATAATGATCACAAAAGAATACTCCAAGCAACTCCACAAAGACACAAGTCAGGAGATGGATACAAAAACTTTTTCAAGTCACTTTCAGGCCAGATATCAAGAAATAGAATGAATATGGTACAACTGTAAATCTGCTTAGAGCATGTCATCCTCAAAAACTGAATGACTGTGCAAAAAGGCGACTCCCGAGGGAGTCTACCAAGAGACCTATACACAACTCTGGAGGAGTTACAACCTTTGGTGGCTGAGATGGGAGAGACTGCACATGCAACAACTACTGCCCGGGGGCTTCAGCAATTGCAATTTTACGAGAGAGTGGAAAGGAAAGCTTTTCTTTCTCTTCAAAGAGAAAGAAAGAAGGTCACATGAAATCTCGGCTAGAGTTTGCCAGAAGTCAGCTAGAAGAAGGTTCTGTGGTCTGATTAAACCAAAATTGTGCTTCTTTGGCCATCAGACTAAAGGCTACGTTTGGCGTAAGCCAAACACAACACAATGGCAAAAATACACGATCCCTACCGGGAAGCAGGGTGCTAGCTGCATTATATTGTGGGGATTTTCCAGTGCAGAAGTACTGGAAGTCTTGAGAAGGTAGAGAGTAAAGTAAATGCAGCAAAATACAGCAGAATCCTGATGCAATCTGCAACAGAACTGCGACGTGGGGTAAGATTTATTTCCCAACAATAGACTGACCACAAGCATAAAGCCAGAGCTACACAGGAGTGGCTTAAAACAACAAAGGTAAAGTCCTAGAATGGCTAAGTCAGAGTCCAGACCTCAATCCAATTGAGAATTTTTGGCTGGACTTGAAAAGGGCGGTTCACTCTCGATCCCCATGCAATCTGACAGAGCCTGAGCAGTTTTGTAAAGAAAAGTAGGCAAACATTGGAGTGTCTAGATGTGCAACGCTGATAGAGACTTATCCACACAGATTCAAAGGTATAATTCCTGCCAAAGGCTCATCCACTAAATAGTGATTTGAAGGGTGTGAATACTTATGCAGTGAATTATTTTGTATTTTATCTTTGTCATTCACTTAGATCACTTTGTAGAGCTCTGTTTTCACTTTGACACGAATGAGTCTTTTTCCATTGATCAGTGTTCAAAAGCTAAATTTAATCCACAATAATTTAAAGTTGTAGAACATTAAATCACTTCGGTGTGGGGGCGGATATTTTCAAAGACAATGTGTTCTCTCAACCACATATAGCTTGAAAGTGCGTTTTCTTGCGTCGAATCAGGGTCATTATGAAGTTTGTACTTTGAACATCAATTAGAAATCTAGAAAGGTCATACCATTTCTTAAAACATAACACAAGTGTTTGCATGCTCTCCAAATGGTGGCTATTTACGTGCAGTTCCTCAATCAATCACTCCGGTGGTTTCCGTGAGTCCCCCACTCCTCAGAATGGTAGTAACTGGGGTTAACGAATCGTAAATCGGGAACCGAAAGAAGAAGCATTTCCAGATGCCAGCGATTTCGAAATTTTATTTCTTTTCTGCATATTTCCAGCTGCCAGTTCAGTACTATTTATTGTGAATTTAAAACTGAGAGAGAGAGAGTTACATTCATTTGATGTCGGGCATTAATAATAAATGACTTTGTTGAAAGGAATGTCTTTCGGCATGTTTATTGTTTTACTTTTTAAATTTTCAAAATATTAAATTTTGATTTTTTTTTGTAAATCTGCAGGGTGATGGAGTCATATCAGAGAAATGCACGATTATAAAAGATAGAAAGGATTTGAGCAGATAAGAAGTCTACTTCTTCTGTGCTATTCTTCCGGCCTGTTGGTCTGAACACGGGATTACATTTTACGGTCAGAATTTAACCATTGCTATTAAACCAAATGCATCAAAGACAATTCTGTATAAAATGTAAAAATTATTGGTTTTAGTTCAAAGTAAAATAAACCTGACGCCACAATGCGAATGTACTGATCATGTGATGTGAATATGTCGGGCATAGGTATGTTTTTTCCCGTACCTACCGAGCTTCTAACTATTCAGGCATGTCGGCTCAGGGTGCCAATTGTTCCTCAAACTTCAATTCACTCGATTGCACCTTTGTCTGACTAAATAGGACTTACGGAGATCCCCTTTTCCGGGGCTTTCTAGCCTGCTGAGTGGTTGTGGTATCTTTGGATTCTGATTATAATTTCCAGAAAATGCAGATTTGCATTTCCTTCCAACATTTCAGCTTTCATTAATAGTTTTATCCAGCTCCATTCAATGGCCATTACATCCATCCCAACACATACACAGGAGGACGCAGACACTCGCGCGCAAACATAGAGGAAACCACACAAGCACACATGGCCACACACAATGAAACGCACAGGTTACTGCATTTATAAATGAGTCTGCTTTTCTAAGGACAGGTGGAACTTTCTCTTTCAGTTTTCCCCTTTCCCCAAAGCGCCATAATATTCTCAACACTGCACAAGTTCTTCAAATTTGGAAAAGCGCGATTGATTAGGACGGAGCCATCTGCCAGAAAAAAAAACCCAACAACAATTTGTGAGTTAATCCATACAGCAGTTTATTATTCAGACCCATTTACCAAATCACATCGACCCCTCAATTCATATTGGAATTCACAATATCCTTGTGAAAATACTCAATGCTTTTGATTCGACAGATTCTTCCCCAAAAAAGATTTAGATTGGAATATAAAGATTCATAGATTCAAAGTACATTTGTTATCAAAGGTATAAATTATACACCCTTGAGTTTTGTCTGTTTACAGGCAGCCACATAGCAAGAAAACCAAAAAAAAAGATAAAAAAAACCAACACGCAATGCGCGGAGAAAGAGAATAATAGAATAGTGAGAAGGATCCTTGATTAGGTATAACCAGATCTCGCGATCGTTGCCTGAAGCGGGGTTGGCTGAGTCTCGTGTTTCACCACACAGGAGAATTGCTCTTGTGAGCTCCAGTCTGAGGCTGACAGAGTCAGATAACTGTTCGCACTGAACGTGTTGTCCGTGTCCTGCTGTACCCGGCTAGTCTCGACACCATTCCTTCTCGTACTGCCGTCCACCGTCCATTCAATATTCACAGCGGGCGGATTAAACCCGCTCACTAAACACACCAGGGTAGCGGTGCTCTTTTTTGCGATTTCTTCCTCTGAAGGCCGGAAAATGGTCACCGCCGGGGGTCGACGAACTGAAAATAGAAGGAAATGTGCATGTAAGTATGAATTCATTTTTAATGGTTTTGAAATTAAAAGCATTACAAATAGTAGCAGTCTGCACTTCGTGCTCCCGCTCTTGTTCCGACATTGATGACGTCGGTGCGGAAGTACGTTATTCGGATCGGCTTATTCATTCCACCGTGGCTGATTTATTTTGCCACTCAACTCCATTATTTGCCTTCAGTCTGTAACCTTTGACGCCCTGTGACCTTAATCAATAGACTAGCAACCTCCGCTTTCAAGCTACCAAATGATTTGTCCTCCACGGCCGTTTGTTGCAAAAAATTTCACAGATTTACCACATTCTGGTTAAAGAAATTCCTCCTCCCGTCTGTTTTAAAGGGACGTCCATCTATTCCGAGACTGAGCCGTTGGGTCCAAGATTCTTCCGCTATTGAGAACGCCCTTTTTACGTCTGCTCCTTCAAGGTCTTTCAATATTCGGCGGGTATCGATGAAATACTTCCACAGCCACTCACTCATTTCAACTACAACGATCACATGCCCAAGCTATCAAGCGCTTCAAACAGGGTACGTGATCATACACTTCCACAGACTCTGTTGCGTTTGCCCCTTCTTTACCCATTTTCCTCATCTGTCCAAGTGATTCCTCAAACTCCTGACTTACTCAACACTGTCTGCCCCTCCAACTATCTTCGCATCATTCGCAAATTTAGCAAGGAAGCCATCAATTCCATCCTCTACATATTAACATATAATGTGAAAATTTCTGGAGCGTTTACGGGCCCTTGCCGTTTATCACTAGTCTCAGGCAGCCAACTAGAAAAGCGAATCCGTTATTCCTACTCTTTGCCTTCTGCCATTCAGCCAGTCTTCTGTCCATGCTACTTTCGTTGCGTAATACAATGGACTCATATCTTGTTTAGCAGCTTCGTGTGCTGAAAGTTGTCAAAGACCTTCTGAAAATCCAAGTAAACGGTACCCAACGACTCACGTCGTCTATCCTGCCCGTTGATTCCTAAAATAATTCCAAAACACTTCACCCTTAATATTGAATTCTAACATCTTGCAAAGCACTGAATTCGGGGTATCTGGCCTATAATCCCTGCCTTTTACTTCCTCCCTTCTTACAAGATGGAGTGACATTTGCAATTGTCCAGGCTTCCAGAATCTAGGGATTCCTGACTGATCACTGCTAACGCCTCCACAATCTCTTCCTCTATTTATTTCAGGAACCTGAGGAGTAGTCCATCTGATCCAGCTGACTCATGTACTTGCAGACCATTCAGTTTCCCAAGAGCCTTCTCAATAGTAATAGCGACTACATTCACTTTTGTGCACTGACTGTCGAATTTCTGGCATCTTTCATAGCAAAGACTAAAGTAAATACATATTCATCGTCCACCATTTCTTTGTCCCCATTACAATCCCTCTTGTGCGATTTTCCAGAACTCTTGTCTCTCTTATTTTTTTTATATGTCTTTAAATAAGCCTTTGCCATCCTCTTTTATTTTATTTGACATATTATCTTCATTTTCATCCTTTTTGTTCTTGTCTACTTAGTTCTTTTCTCTTGCTTTTTAAAAGCTTCCTAAATCCCTAGCTTCACATTTTTGTTGCTTTTATTTGATTGGCTAATTTACCTTCATATTTCATCTTTTTTTCTTCGCATGGCTTTTTAGTTGCGTTCTTCCAATTTATAAACGCATCCCAACCCTTTATCTTCTATATTGTGTTGTATGCCCTCTCTTTTGCTTTTATGCTGTCTTTGACTTCAACCACGAATGTGTTATACTCCCTTTATTGTTCTTCTTTAGGATGAATAGATCTTTATTCTTCCGAATTATTCCCAGAAACTGCACCCATTACTGCTTACACGAGGAAATCTGCAGATGATGGAAATTCAAGCAACACACACACAAAATGCTGGTGGAACACAACAGGCCAGGCAGCATCCAGCACTGTCGATGTATCGGGCCGAGACCCTTCGTCAGGACTAACTAAGGAAAGATAGTAAGAGATTTGAAAGTAGGAGGGGGAGGGGAAATGTGAAATGATAGGAGAAGACCGGAGGCGGTGGGGTGAAGCTGAGAGCCGAAAAGGTGATTGGCAAAAGGGATACAGAGCTGGAGAAGGGAAAGGATCATGGGACGGGAGGCCTAAGGAGAAAGAAAGGGGTAGGGGAGCACTAGAGGGAGATGGAGAACAGGCAGAATGATGGGCAGAAAGAGAGAGAAAAGGGGGAACTAAATATATCAGGGATGGGGTAAGGGGAGGAGGGGCATTAACGGGTTAGAGAAGTCAATGTTCATGCCCTCAGATTGGAGGCTATCCAGCCGGTATATAAGGTATTGTTCCTCCAACCTGAGTGTGGCTTCATCTTGACTCACAGGTGAAGTGTTGCCTCACCTGGAAGGACTGTCTGGGGCCCAGAATGGTGGTGAGGGAGGAAGTGTAAGGGCAGGTGTAGCACTTGTTCCACTTACAGGGACAAGTGCCAAGAGGGAGATCGGTGGGAAGGGATGGGGGGTATGAATGGACAAGGGAGTCGCGTAGGGAGCGATCCCTGCGGAAAGCAGAAAGGGGGTGGGAGGGAAAGATGTGCTTGGTAGTGGGATCCTGTTGGAGGTGGCGTAAGTTACGGAGAATTATACGTTGGACCCGGGGGCTAGTGGGATGGTAGGTGAGGACACGGGGAAACCATTCCCGAGTGGGATGGTGGGCGGATGGTGTGAGGGCAGATGTGCGGGAAATGGGAGAGATGCATTTGAGAGCAGAGTTGATGGTGGAAGAAGGGAAACCCGTTTGATTCAAAAAGGAAGACATTTCCTTCGTCCTGGAATGAAAAGTCTCATCCTGAGAGCAGATGCGGCGGAGGCGGAAGAATTGTGAGAAGGGGATAACATTTTTGCAAGAGACAGGGTGGGAAGAGGAATAGTCCAGGTAGCTGTGAGAGTCTATAGGCTTATAGTAGATATGAGTAGATAAGCCTTCTCCAGAGATGGAGACAGAAAGATCAAGAAAGTGGAAGGAGGTGTTATAAATGGACCAGATTAATTTGAGGGCAGGGTGAAAGTCGGAGTCAAAGTTAATGAAGTCAACGAAGTCAGCATGAGTACAGGAGTCAGCGCCAATGCAGTCATCGATGTAGTGAAGGAAAAGAGGGAGACGGATTCCCATATAGCCTTGGAACATGGACTGTTCTACAAAGCCAACAAAAAGGCAGGCATAACTGGGACCCATGCGGGTGCCCATGGCTACACCTTTGGTTTGGAGGAAGTGGGTGGAGCCAAAAGAGAAATTATTGAAAGTAAGAACTAATTCCATTAGACGGAGGAGAGTGGTGGTAGAGGGGAATTGGTTAGGTCTGGAATGCAAAAAGAAGTGGAGAACTTTGAACTCTTCCTGGTGGGAGATGGAGGTATATTGGGACCGGACGTCTATGGTAAAATAAGGCGGTGGGGGCCAGGGAACATAAAATAATTGAAAAAATTCAAAAATTTAAAATTCAAAACAATTCAAAAAAATTTCAAAATTCAAAAATTCGAAATTCGTACTATCTTTCCTGACGAAGGGTCTCGGCCCGAAACGTCGACAGTGCTTCTTCTTATAGATGCTGCCTGGCCTGCTGTGTTCAACCAGCATTTTGTGTGCGTTCCTCAAATTACTGCTTGTGCATTATCTCTTGGAGTGTCCATTTCCAATCAACATCGGCCAGATTTTTTCTTATGCCTCTGTAAGTACATTTACTACACTGAGAAAACGGTACATCCGAGTTTTTCTTCTCCCACTCAAGCTGCATGGCTGTCCATTATATAACCTCCTTAAGGTTGCTTTAAGTAAAACTTCCTAAACAAATCTGCTGCAGTACACAGTAGCCAATGCAGAATTGCCTTTTCCCTATTGGCACATTGCAGGCATTCTACAAATTCCTTCTCTTGGGATCTAGCACCAAACTGATATTCCCAATCTACTTGAACTTTGAAAGTCCCCGTGATTATTGTGAAATTACCCTTTTTACATGCTTTTTTATTACATCCAGTTGTCATTTGAACCCTCCATCTTTGACACTGTTTTGAGGCCTTCAGTTAACTCCCATTAGGGTGGTTTGCCCTTGTGTTTTGTAAACTCTATAATAAGGATTCAACATTTTCTGATCAACTGTCACTTTCTAAGGATTTGATTTCCTATTTTATCAACAACGCTGCCAACCTTGTCCACCCACTTGCCTGTCTTTTTGATACAGTGTGTATCCTTGGATTTTAAGCGCCCAAGTATGATTTTCTTTGAACCACGACTCGGTGATGCCACCTTCATATCTACAAATTTCCAACTAGGCCACGAGACCATCCACTCTATTTAGTTGACTGTGTACATTCAAATATAACACCTCCAGTTCTATATCCAAGAACCTTCTTTTCAATTTTGTCTCCATATTGCCTGAAGTTAATTCTAAACGTTTTATCGTATTCGTTGTTCTGGAAACTTCATTAACATCCCCTCACTCTCCTTCCCTTTCACTTTATCCATACTTCTCCAAGCTGTTGAACTCATCCCTTAATATTTAGATTAAACTCTATCCACGGCCCTAACGTGATTCACCATGACCTTGGTTCCAGTATGTTCTATGTGGAGCCCGTCCCATCAAATCAGTCCTCCCTAGTACTGTTGCTAATGTACCACGAACTCAGATGCACTTCTCCCACGCTAAGCATTGAACCATTCAATGATATCACAACTCACCTCCTCAATAAGCCTCACTTTCTTGCACTGACCCTAATAAGACTGGATTCTCTTAATGCTAAAAGGAAACACTCTGGAATATCTTCTGCTATTGGCCACAAACCCCCTTGGCAAAGTGTTCCTCTACCCTCTGGTTGATTATAATTCTCAGTCCTGAGTAGCAGACTGGTTCAAGACATTCAATCAAGAGACATGGCGTGTTCCTCGCTTCTATACCGTCAGGCCTCCGAAGAATGTCGTATCATCTCTCATTTTTCGGAGCTGCAGAACGCAAAGACTCAGTCTATTCATTCTTCAAATTACTGCCGAATTCATCAGCCTGCGCTATCAGGCATTCGAACGTCAATCTCGATTGAATCAGGAAAAGACTAAAAAAAAATGCGAGGGTGTTTGCGAACTCTTCGCATTAATTTGTCAATGTTATAAACACTGCAATGGAAATTTTGAAGCTTTCATCAGGGAACGTGGCTTCGGGAGAAAAAAAACATGCAGCCAAATTCAACTGAAAATAAAACATTGTCTTTTCAATCTTTGCAAGTTACAAATATTTTCGTACCTCAGAAAAGAAGGCATTAAAATTTCGAGCTTAAAGAAATTAGTAACTAGGCATAATATAATGGAACAATTACATATGCTTATTGTCTCGGTGGCAACATTCCCATCGGTGGATATCAGGACTTGGCATCAGAAGTCTGAAAAGTAATCATGTGAAAGTAATTTTCTCGTGGCTCCCAGGAGTTTCCACCGGTTAAATTGCGAAAATCGCTACAGAAACTGTATTCCTAGAAACATGTAATCCTGCCATGTTAAGATCGGAGTATTTGCTACATAACCTTTCAAAAACGTGGAGAACGCTGCATGAACTCAAATTCTTAGGCAGCTGCTAGTCAGAGAGGAAGAATGTTAGCCTTTTCTCTCCGCCTAGATCGTGTTTGACTACTGCTGCGATTTCCCACAATTTGTATTTGTATTCTGATTCCAAAGATGTATCATATTTTCCTTTCGCGAATGGCCAGTTCAAGAATAAAGCCATTAATTAATAAATTGCAAGTCGCGAATTTCAACGAATGCAGTGTTAATCAGAACCACATTTTAAAAAGACAAGAGTCGCCGGGTCGATGTTTTACCCAACACGAATTGTCACCGACTTGAATTAGAAGTGAAAAACTGGACATCCAACGTAGTAATCTTTGGATCGCTGCCTGTGCCACACGCCACTGAGGGTAAGCATAGGGTAAACAGCCGACGTTTCGTGCCGAGACTCTTCATTAGGACTCATAATGAGGTTTTTATGAAAGGTCTCAGCCCGAAATCGCACCTGTTTACTCTTTTCCATAGATGCTGCTTGGCCTGCTGAGTTCCTCCAGCATTTTGTGTGAGGCCTGTTGTGTGCTATCCGCTGTGAAGAATTGCGAACAAAAGTGCAATGAAAGGAATGGTAAACGCGTCGCTGAAGCAATTAATTTAGATTTCGAAAAAATTACTTACCAGTCACACCGAGGTTCGTTCCTTTACCAAAGGTGCGTGCCGAATAACAATAGTAAACAGCAGCGTCTTCGGATTTTACGTTCGCGATAGTTAAAAGCATCCGGTTTTGCGATGTTTCGAAAGAAACTTGTAATCGATCTGAAATTCCCGGGGTTCTGCCGTTTTTCTCAGACCAGATAAGCTGTGGAATACTGCCGGGCTTCTTCCAATACCAGCTGCTGTACCATTTATCGATGCTGTCTCCAGACATGGTGCAGCTGATCTTGACAGTTTCTCCCGGAGCGGCCGAGACAGACTTTACCTGCGTCAACGTAACAACCGCGTCGGTGCCTGGTGTAAATAAAGCCCTTTTATTTAATCGAACTTTGTGCAATCGGGAAAACCAATTGCTATTCATATTTACAGAACACAGATGACCGCAAAAGTACCACTGGGAAGCAACGTAGAACGCTAATGTTACATAGTACTTACTATGAAGACAAAAGACCAGTGCAGCGAGAACTCCAATCCACGATCTCATTCTGCAGATTTTGGCTGAAGAACTGACTCAGAAAGTTTCCGAATAGGAAGCTACTGCGCCTCGTTCTGAAAAGCGTTCAAGACATTCCGAACTTTGCTATATATGGTGTCGGTCATTAATTATGCAAATATATGCTGACGTGGCACCGGCCTCTCATCATGTGACAACACTTGCAAGTCTGCACAACAGCCTCGCTTTTATATTGGAAAGCAAAGCGGTGAAAAGACTGAAATCGAGTATGGGCTTGGTGGAACTGAGGGAAAGTCGAGGACCAAAGCGATCAGGTAGTTGCAAAGAAATACAATTCCAAACTTAAAAATACTTAGGTTTGGAAAGAGAATAACATGATCGACGATTCTCAGACTTGGACAAGGAATAAAACGGACAGAAGTTTCTATTTCTCTGGATTCCATGACACAAAACAAAGAATATAAGAAAGAGAACAAAGGGGTGGATGAGCGTGTTCTCCCAACCCTCAAACAACCTTCAACATCAATTCGACTGTGCAGCTCAACTTCAGTTAGCTGCCTCAGGGAGTGATGCCGGACCAAAGCGAAGGAACAAGCATTTTAGCACCTGTAGCGACAACCCATCTAAATCCACCCCGCTCTTTCCAATCGATCGCTTATCCACAAGTAATGTCCAACTCATTTCTGAATGTCTGGTTGGGGTCTGTTTCTGAAACCTCTCCTGAACTCACTCCAGATTATCACGGCTCGCTGCACCGAAGTAAAACATTTCGAGAAAGCTTGCTATCATCTACGCTCTCGTTGTGATTTCACTCTTCAATTATGATTTGTTCACGGATCCTTGTGCTTTCATCTGATGGGACCGGATTTGCAGTATAACCGTCGCGATCTTGTACACTTAGAACAAAAAATGTTCTGCTCCAGGGAATAATCAAGTTTCGTAAGTTGATGTTGTGTCTGGAATGAATGACGATGAGATAGATTGGGAAGGAATTGAATTTACAGACTGATTTTGTACGAAGAAGGCATAACTCTTAACAGTCGCCACGCTATATCAGCTTGGTGCTAATCCAAACATATTAATATTGAGGGTGATCCAAACTGTGCGACTTTGTGATGAAATGACAAATAATGTCAGTTTTACTGAAATTTATGCTCATTCTGACTCCAAGATATATGAATTCCGCCCCCCCCCCGTCCAAATTTATAGATTCATAGAATAGTCAAACGCATAAGCAGAATTACGCTGACGAACCTTGGGCGGTTAGGATTTCTGTCCTGCGTGGGGACAGGAGGAAGTGCTGGCGTTCAGCTGTCAACGCATCCTACACTCTATTCCGCTGCCGTTCAACGCAGCAGCGTAATTACAAAACGTCGTATTTATTTTTCATCCTTTTAAAATTGAGAGGAAAACCAAGGCATGTGTTTGTGCATTCAGATAGTTTTATTATAAAATTAGTTTCCCACTTTAATGTTTCCTTTTATTATTACTATTATTTGTCTGTTTAGAATCAAATTGAATCGCTTGTTTCAAATGTCTCAATTGACTGTTACAGAGAGGGGTAGAAAACATCTGGATCTGGAGATCCGGCATAGCCTTCCAGAAACTGCGCCTCATGATCTGACCTCTGGACCTGATCTCTGTTCGGAATCCTCTTTGGCCTGCTAGTTAGCTGTCGGCGTTGGTGGTGGGATCAGTAATCAGAACGTTTCATCTGGGGAAAAATAATCGCGACTGGCCGGGCTACAGGATGTCCCGGTGGCTCAGTAATGATTCCTAATTTCTTCAGTTCTATGAAGACTGTAAAAGCCATTGGCGCAAACATGCCTAAATGCCCAAGTCACGGAGAATGTTTATTGCTATTACTTAAAGTGCATTTTCCTTCAGCATTTACCAAGGGAGACGATATGGAGGACCAGGATATCAGTGCTGAGTGTATAAATATGTTAGGGCGTTCTGAGTTCAATGGAGAGGAAGAGTTGGGCTTCCGAAAGTTTATTAAGGTGAATAAATCCCCAGTACCTGGTGGGATTTACCCCAGATTATGGTAAAAGGCAAAATACGAGATGGCTGGGGCATTGACCAGCATCTTCCTGTCTCTTTAGCCAGAGGCGAGGTCCCGGAGGACTGGGGAGTGGCTAATGTTGCATCAATTTACGAATGGAAAGAGGGAAAATCCTGGGGAACTATAGACCAGTGATTCTCACGTCAGTTGTAGGGAAATTGCTGGAGAAAATCATTTGGGATAGGACACATGAGCACTTGGAAACCCATGGCCCAATTAGGAAGAGCCAACATGGCTCCGTGTGGGGCAGGTCGTGTATTATCAACTTGACAGCGTTTTTGACAAGGTGAGGAGAGAGATTGATGAGGTTAGGGCAGTGAATGTTGTTTGCATAGATTTTAGCAAGGCGCTTGACAAAGTCTCTCGTGGGAGACTAATATTTAAGATGCATGGCTTCCACGATTAATTGCCTATTTAGATTCAGAACTGACTTGCACATCGAGGATAGTGGATAGTGGTTGAAGGGATATATTCGAGCTGGAAGGCTGTAATTACGGTGTTTCGCGGGGAGTTGTAGCGGGATCTCTGCTGTTTGTGATGTACATAAATGACCTGGGTGCATATGTAGATGGGCGGGTTGGTAAGTGTGCGAATGAACCGGTGGAGCTGTGGATCGTGTAGAACACTGGCAAAGGTACACTGCGCTATAGATTATTTGCCAATACGGGTAGAGAAATTGCAGGCGGAGTTTAATCCAGATAAATGTACGGTGTTACACCTTGGTTGTGGAAATGCAAGGCAACTGTACACTACTAAGGGCAAGATGCTTAGCAGTGTTGCTCAGTAGAGAGGTCCTGGGATCCAAATTCAAAGCTTTTTGAAAGTAGCTAAACACAAAGTACACTGCTGATGCTGTGGTCAAATCAACATGTACAAACAAGCTGGATGAAAGTAGCTACAGAGGTCGATATGGTGGTTAAAATATTTGTTATTATTAGTCGAGGTATTGAATTCAAAAGTCAAGACGTTATGTTGCAAATTTTTAAAACTCTGATGAGGTCCCATATTGAGTACTGCTTACCGTCCTGTAGGAAGGATGTTGAGGCTTTGGGGAGGGTGCTGAAGAAGTATACCAGGATGCTGCCTGATTTAGAGTGCATGGGCTGTCATGTGAGGATGAATAAATTGCTTTGCTTTCTCTGGTTGTTGAGGGGAGATCTGTTAGAGGTTTATTAGTTTATGAAAGGGATAGACTGCGATATCT
This sequence comes from Hypanus sabinus, assembly GCF_030144855.1. NCBI lineage: Eukaryota > Metazoa > Chordata > Chondrichthyes > Myliobatiformes > Dasyatidae > Hypanus > Hypanus sabinus. The sequence goes on along the minus strand of NC_082715.1, from coordinate 144,894,140 downwards.
GTCTCCCAGGATTAACCCATCGCCTCTAGCTCTTCCTTTCACATTGACAAAACCATTCCTGTTGTTATATACCACTATAAATCACATACCCCATTATCCTCCACTACAATGTATAAACTCGTAGCCTGCACAATGTATCTCCATAACTCAGTCCGGCAGCGTCCACGTATCTCAATCAACTGCTCTTTTGGTAGCATTCCCGAAGAGCAACTTCGCTTGCTTTAAGTCCCATGAATTGGACTTACACTAGGCTCGAAAGCAGCATTTTCTTCTCAATTGGAAACAATTGTAAGAATTTCTTGACGCAAGATGGTTTTGATAAGACCATAAGACATATGATCGGAATTAAGCCATTCGGCCCATCGAATCTACTCAGCCAGTCCATCCTGGCTGTTTTATTATCCCTCTCAACTCCACTGTCCTGCATTCTCCTCTTAACCGTGGCACCCTTGCTAATGATGAAACTAGCAGCTTTTGCTTTGAATGTGCCTAAAGACTGAGCCTCAACAGCCATCTGTGGCAATGAATTTCAGTCGCTTCCATCGGCTCTTGCTTAAGGAGAAACAAAATGACAGGAAGATGGAGAGAGAGAGAAAGATGAGATATCGGGCATTAACACGTTTAACAATAATGCCTTTAAAGAAATAAATAGATTTCGGTATGTTTATTGTTTTAATTTTTAAATACGAGTAACTCCCCGTTCGGCTAGCGGCTTAATCTAGGGAAAGGCAGCCCTGGTGCTAGATAGGCCAGGCTCTCCGGTGATCTCCTAATTCTCAGCAACCTCTGCATCCCCTCACCTAACTCTTCAGGTTCAGACACTACTGGGGATACTTCTGGTCTACCTGGCGACCAATCACTCGGGCCCACCTGCAACTCGGACCTATCTGTCTCGTGCCCAAGCCCCACTTCTGTCATGAAGTCCCTGAAGTCGGCGTCTAGTTCACAGTCCGGTCCATAGCTCCCTATTCCAGGTTTTCCGGTTTTCCCTTGTCTATTGGGTGCTCTAATTGAGGCACCTGATTCTCATTTTGGGCTGGCTACATATATAGCTCCCGGGTTCAGCTTCATTGCTGGATTCTTCCCTCCCCCCTCAAGCCTTTGCCTGAGTCCTCGCCTGTATTGCTGTCAAATTCTACCACTAGAGCAAGACTGGAGCCTTGCTGTGTCTAGATAAGGAACTGTCTCTGTGTCCACACCTTCGCTAGGTAGGTCCGGCCTTTCACTGCTACCTTGCGTAAAAAACTATCTCTCTGTATTCTATGTACGAGTCCCGGCCCTACATCCTGCTCGCTAGGAGGGGGGCTGACACGGTGTAGAGCCCCAGCACCGTCCAGTTCCCAAGGAGGGGTCCTGGCTCCGTGTTCCATGTCCCTGTGTTGCTGTTCTGCCAAGACTAAGTCTCTGTGTTCTTGTTCTGCCAAGACCAAGTCAAGGCTTCGGGGCCTCGTCCTGTCCTTGTGCATTGCCCAGCCCAGGAGTGCCTCGTCCTGCCCAGGAAAGCCTCAAAGAATCCAAGCCTCGTCTAGTCCTGTAGCCCCATCATGTCTTTGACTAGTCCTGGAGTCCAAGCCCGAGTCAAGTCCCAGCTTCTGGGTCCTTACCCAGTCTCTGACTCGGAGCTCATACCCAAGCCTCGAAGAACTCAAGCCATGTCCAGTCCTGTAGCCACGTCATGTCCTTGCCTAACTTCCAAGGTCCGAGCCCGAGTGAAGTCCCAGATTCTGGGTCCTTGTAAAGTCTCTGGCTTGGAGTCCTAACCCAGGCTCCTCGTTCCCAGTTCCCTGCCCTGGTCCCGTTTGCCTAGCCAAAGTACTAGCCCTAGTCTGTGTTCCTGTCCCAGTTCCTAGTCTGCGTCCAGTCACGTCCCTAACTCTAGTCCAGTACTAGAGTTCCCAGTACCCAGTACTTCAGTGTCTGTGTCTTACATTTGGGTCCGCCACCAGTGCCCCCACTATGACAGCTTCATCACTTGCAGGGTTCTGCTGCAACTCAGGCTGTCCACAGATAGACACTGCCCTCCGCCATTTCACCAGACTGAGCGGAAGAAGGGCTGGAAGTCTCTTCCTCAATCAATGGGGAGTTAGCAAAAGGCAGCATATACCACACATCCAAGTCCTCATTCTCCAAATCAGTATCCATGTCAGCGGTGGGGGCCAGTCTAAACTCTCCTGCAGTCACCCCGCATTAGTGCAGTGTCCTCTTACTAGGTATAAGCTCCAAGTCGGGCCCTGAGCCTATCTTCACCTTTGTCCCAGGGGCAGCAGGTGGTTCAGTTGGAGAATCTTGACAGGCCCATTCACATCCTCTATTTCATCGGGAAAACTGGTAGGCTTGGTATTTGACTCTCGACCACATAGGACTTAGTCGCCCAGTGGTCCGCCAACTTACGTTTCCCAGTTAGCCCCAAATTCCTTATGAAGTCCCAGTCTCCCGGCAGATTAGGAGAACCTCACCTTTTGCTCACATCTCCACTTGTTTCCTTGATTCTACTTGGCAGCCACGACCCCAGCTAATTCCTAAGCCCTTTTCAGCTCTTTCCTCATGTCAAGCACATACAACAAATAAATCTTCGGTGGTAAGTCGCCCTGGTCAGTCCCAAAACAAAGGTTAATGAGCATTTTCGCCTTGCACACTAACATCAGCGAGTATCCGGTAGCTTCATTTCGGGTGCAGTTGTAGCTGTGGACTTCTTGCTGATCTCCATTGTCCTAAACATGTCTGGCAAGATCCAATTAAACTTTTCAGGCTAGGGATTACCCTGCTGATGGAAGGGTGTAGTCCTCGACTTCTCGACTCCAAACATGCCCAGTAACTCTGAGTTTGCTCTCGAAATCCCGTTGCTGATTACTATGTATCCATCTGGGAAGGCCATAGTAAATGAAATACTTCTCCCATAACACTTTTTCCGACGTAGGCGCCCTCTGGTCTTTGGTAGGAAAAGCCTGAGCATATTTGGTGTTGTGGTCTGTGAAGACTAAGGCTTTTGCTGCGTTGCTGGCATCGGGCTCTATTGGCAGGAAATCTATTCACGCCAGGTTCAGGAAACTCCGTCTGCCATGCTTGCTTAGAGGTAGAAACATAGAAAAACTACAGCACAATACAGGCCCTTTGGCCCACAGAGCAGTGTCTAACGGGTCCCGACATTAGAACTACCTAGACTTTACCCATAGCCGTTTATTTTTCTAAGCTTCATGCAGCCATCCAGGAGTCTCTTAAAAGACACTATCGTTTCCGCCTTCACCACTGCCGCCGACAGTCCGTTCCATGCACTTATAGCTCTCTGTGGAAAAAAAAACTTACCCCTGACATCTCTTCTGTATCTACTTACAAGTACCTTAAAACTATGCCCTCTCATGCTAGCCATTTCAGCCCTGTAGAAAAGCCTCTGGCTATCCACACAATCAATGCTTCTCATTATCTTGTACACCTCTATCAGGTCACCTCTCATCCTCGGTGTTTAGTCAATGTGTTTAGTCACAGCCTCAATCAATTCAAGTAGGCTCATAAAACACGACCTGCCTTTGACAAAGCCATGCTGACTATTCCTAATCATATTATGCCTCTCCAAATGTTCACAAATCCTGCTTCTCAGGATGTTCTCAATCAACTTTTCAACCACTGAGGTAAGACTCACTGGCCTATAATTTCCTTGGCTATCTCTACTCCTTTTCTTGAACAAAGGAACAACATCCGCAACCCTCCAATCCTCCAGAACCTCTCCCGTCCTCATTGATGATGCAAAGATCATTACCAGAGGTTCAGCTAGCTCCTCCCTCGCTTCCCAGAGTAGCCTAGGGTACATTCCCTCTGGTCCCGGTGACTTATCCAACTTACAACACACACAAACTGCTGGTGGAACACAGCAGTCCAGGCAGCATCTATAGGGAGAAGCGCAGTCGACGTTTCTGTCCGAGACCCTTCGTCAGGACTAACCGAAAGGAAAGATAATAAGAGATTTGAAAGTAGTGGGGGGGAGGGTGAAATGCGAAATGATAGAAGACCGGAGGGGGTGGGATGAAGCTAAGAGCTGGAAAGGGGATTGGCGAAAGTGATACCGAGCTGTAGAAGGGAAAGGATCATGGGATGGGAGGCCTCAGGAGAAAGAAAGGGGGGGGGGGGAGCAGGTACAGAAGAGGAAAGCCTTGCTGTGATGCAGGTCAGTTCGTTGTTTAATTCCTCAGTGACTCCGTTATGGTGTGTATTCGTCCCATGACTCCGTTTTGTTTTAAAGTGGAGTTTCACTTTCTTTTGTAAGTTGTGATGGCAGTTTTTAAAACCACTGCCAGTTTTAGTCCAGTCGGAGAGTGAAGAATTTATTGAAGTGCGGAAACCTGAAGGATCGAGAAAAGTTGGTGTTGTCGACATTAAAACAGTATTGACCTTATTTAATCTTTGTTCAATGAATTAGTAACCTGCATCCGAGGTAGCTCCTGCATTGTGAAAGCAGAAAGAGCTGGACGCAGTGGTATTCACCAAAGAAAGGTCAGTGCCTTTAAACTGTTTTACTACCTTTGTCGTAAATCCTTCAGGCAAAGCATATTTCTACAGGGATCAGTGGTAACATCACGTCGTCGAGGAATACGTTACTTAAGGAAAGTCTCTCCTAATTGGCTGTGTAAATCATTTGGACTTTTGCATTTACCACTTTAAGAACTATGTTCGGATTTACCACTTTAAGAACTGATGGAGTTGCCGTATAGCAGTTAACCGGTTAAGTTAGTCGTTTGTTTACATTTCATTTTTATTGAACAGTGTTTAAGGAATGTTTTATTTGTTTATAAGAAGCCTGTCTCAATTATATATTCATTGTTGCCGTATCGTCACAATTGGGGGGTTCGTGGGCACTGAATCCATTTTTGTGCTTAAATGCTTGTTCAATTTTCAGGCTGTTTTGGTAAAGGGGAATACCCGATTCTTTTATTTGATTGGTTTGTGAGTAGTATTCGGCAACAATGAATATTGACGACTTTCTGAAGGCGAAAAAGAGTGATGTATATGAGATTGCTAGCAGACTGGAACTTAAAGGTATTTCGAAGGTTACAACAAAGCCTGCACTTCAGAGGAAAATCTCAATACACTATATAGATTCAGGTGTTTTTGATGAGCGGTGTTAGATACTTTCCCTGTAAGTAAAGCAGCAATCCAGTTACACCTGGAACAGGTAGCATTAGAAAAGCTTACAATAGAAGCTGAGGTAAAACAGAAACAATTGGAAGCTACCTTGGAACAAAGTCGGTTAGAAGCTGAGAATAAAAAGAGGGAATTTGAACTTGCGATGGTGGAATTAAGGTCTGGTGATCAGTCCTCTGTTTCCAGAAGAACGTTTGTTGTTAGTCAGGAAATTAAATTGGTTCCTCTATTTAATGAAACAGAAGTAGAGAAATACTTTCAACCTTTTGAAACTGTTGCTCTGACTTCAGAATGGCCGGAAGAGAAATGGCCAGTGCCATTACAAAGTATAGTTAAAGGCAAAGCACAACAAGGTTATACAGCTTTAACTGCTGAGGAAGCACTTAATTATAATATTGTGAAGCAGCATATATTAAAGGTGTATGAGCATACAGAGAAAGATTCAGGAATTTGAAGAAATTCGTGGAAAAAACATGTGGAATTTGCCTACGATAAAGCTGTGTGTTTTGAGAGATGTGTTTCCTGTAAAAATGTAAATGGGGACTGTAATAAATTGAAAGAGCTGATTTTAATGGAGGAATTTAAATAACCATCCCTATTGAAGTAAGGACATACTTAAATGAGAGAGACACTGCTACACTGCAGGAATCTTCTAAATTAGCTGATGAGTTTGCTTTAATCCACAAGAATAAATTTCCTCAGGGCAGAACTTCTAAAAGGAAAAAATTGCACAGTGTCAAGGTAAACCAGAAATTAAATCCGAAGATAGTATGAAAGGTAAGGATGAAGGAAAATCTGTGAAGGAAAGACTGTTTGGTCCCATTTGTAATTATTGTACGAAACCTGATCATGTAATAACTGTTTCTGATTGAAGAAGAAGGAAAAGAAAGCAGTCCCAGATGCTTGTGTGCAATATACTGAAACACGTGTAAATCCACAAATGAAACACCTGTAAATCCAACAAATGAGGCTTTGTTGGACTCTGACCAAGTTAAGAGGGGATATAACAATTTTATAACCGTAGGATTTGTATCCTTGGAAGAGGGATCCACTCCGGTGACAATAAACATCTTTAGAGAAACTAGAGCTTTTCAATCTATGATGACAGTGTGTTAAAGTTTAATGATGAGTCTGACACTGGTGAGGTAAACTATATACGAGCTGTTCGGAGTGCCCTTATGCCTGTACATTTGCATAGAGTAAATTTAAGGTCAGGGTTAGTTATAGGGCTTGTTAAAGTAGGACTTCAACCTAGCTTACCCGTGAATGATGTTTCTCTATTGTTAGGCAATGACTTGGCAGATGCATTTAAAGTGCATTTGACAATAAAGTCGGATGGATCACAGATGGATTCTAACATTGATCCCTCCTGTGCTGTAACTCAAGTTATGGCTAAAAAGCTTGATGTGCAGAATGAGGTTGTTACCCTTGACTGTTCAACTTGGGATTCGAATTTTGAGGATGTGTCAGAAACTATCTTACATTCATTGTTTGAGCAAGACTCTTGGAGTAAATCTGACCCTGAAGATTTGTCTCTCTCTCTCTCTCGGAAGGAGATGATAGCAGAGCAGAGTAGAGACCCCGAGATTATCAAATTAAAGGAACAAGCTCTTCCGGATAGTGAAATTGATAAGGTACGAGTCGGATATTATTTTGAGAAAGGAATATTAATGAGGAAGTGGAGATTGCCTACAATTCCTGCAAGTGATGAATGGAAGGTTGTTCTGCAGGTAGTTGTTCCTAAAGTTTATCGAAATGAGATTTTAACTTTAGCCCATAGTGTGTCCTTGGGTGGACATCAAGGGGTGTGGAAAACTGTGGACAAGGTTTTGAAACATTTTTACTGGCCTGATTTGAGAAAAAATGTGGCGACGTTTTGCAGAACGTGTCATACTTGCCAAATTCTGGGTAAACCTAATCAAGTTACTCCAGTGGCCCCACTGCAAGGAGCCTTGGAAAGGTTGCAAAGTTTCATTCTACCCCCCAAAACTATGATTAGGACGTATTGTGCGAAAATGAAAGTGATTGGGATGAGGGCATATACTTCTATTTGCAGCAAGGGAGTTGGTACAGGATTCATTAGGCTTTATTCCATTTCAAAGTGTATTTGGGCATAGAGTTAGAGGACCTTTGGCCTTATTAAAAGAACAATGAATCAATAAAGAAGTACACACTAATTTGCTGGATTATGTTTTAAAATTTAAGGACAGATTACATAAAGCTTGCAGCTTAGTCAGGGAAAATTTAAAATCGGCTCAGGAGAAAATGAAAACCTGATATGATAAAGAAGCTAGGATGAGGATATTTAAGACTGGAGATAAGGTCCTGGTTCTTTTCCCGGTGCAAACGAATCCTTTACAAGCTAAATTTCATGGTCCTTATGAAATTATGTCTAAAATTAATGATGTTGATTATGTGATAAAGATTCCATATCGAAGAAGGCCAATATAACTTTGCCATATAAATATGATAAAACCTTATTATGAGAAACAGTCTGCAACTATGACTGTTGTGGTTAATAATAATGAGTCTAATCTCACTAGGAAGATAATGGTTGATTCATTTGAAACTCATTCTAAACCCAACATTGTTTCTGTCAGATTACCCCCAAACTCAACCATTCTGGAAAATCTTGATGAGAGATTAGCTGATTTACAGCCAGAGCAGACGCAGCAGATGAAGCAGTTAATTTTTAAATATAGGGATTTATTTCCAGAAGTTCCTAGAAGAACCACAATAGCTTCACCCGATATAGATGTTGGAGATGCCTTTATTGACGATTTAGTTACAGGAAATGATACTGGGGAAGCACATGCTACTGCGGTGGAGAGACTATTTGAAAGGCTTTCAAAAGCGAACATAACTATTAACCTAGCTAGAAGTGAATTCGGTCATGCCACTGAGACTTACCTTGGTTTTGTTGTAGGTCTGGGCGTGGTTAAGGAAAATGGTTAAGAAAATAAATCAGACACCAGTTTAGCAACAAAAGTCTGATGTTACAGGAATGCAATATTTTGATAACTCATTTTAAACGCAAAGATAATGTGATTGCTGATTGTCTATCTAGATGTTGAATGTACAGTGTAATTTTTATGGAATGATATTTTAACATTTGTAACACTCCTACTCTGTAGTAATTTGTAAAGTGCTGTATACTGTTTACTATGTATATTGTGTATGTTGTAAATTTTATACATTTGTTTTTTTTTGTCAATAGTGAATTGTTAAATTTTTTTCATGACAGACCAAACATTTTTGTTGGAGGGAGGTGTTACATATCCTGTGGGTATCTTGTGACTGTCTTATGATCATGATGTAATTAAGTATCTGATGAGCAACGATATAATGGTCCTGTGATGGTGGGGTGATGTAATTTCCCGCCAATGTGTGGTCAGATGATGTAATGTTCCCGTCAGTGAGAGGTAATGTGATGGCTTGTTTCAGCAGATATAAAAGGGGAAGACCTTGCTGTGACGCAGGTCAGATCGTAACTTAATTCGTCAGTGACTGCGTTATGCTGCATATTCGTCTCATGACGCAGTTCTGTTTTAAAGTGGAGTTTTACTTTCTATTGTAAGTTGTGCTGGCAGTTTTTTAGAACCACTGCCAGTTTTAGTCCAGTCGGAGAGTGAAGAATTTATTGAAGTGCGGAAAGGATCGAGAAAAGTTGGTGTTGTCAGCTGCAAAACAGGATTGACTTTATTTAATCCTCGTTCAAGGAATTAGTAACCTGCATCCGAGATAGCTCCTGCATTGTGAAAGCAGAAAGAGCTGGACGCGATGGTATTCACCAAGGAAAGTTCAGTGCCTTTAAGCCGTTTTATTTCCTTTGTTGCAATTCCTTCGGGCAAAGCATATTTCGACAGGGATCAGCAGCAACGTCGCGTCGTCGAGGAATTCGTTACTTGAGAAAAGTCTCTCCTAATTGACTGTGTAAATCATTTGGACTTCTGCATTTACCACTTTAAGAACTGTTCGAGTTGCCGTGTAGCAGTTAACTTCCGGTTAAGTTAGTCGTTTGTTTACTTTTCATTTTTATTGAACAGTATTTAATAAATGTTTTAATTGTTTATAAAAATACATCTGCCTCAATTATATATCCATTAGTGGTCTATCGTAACACTATTAACCCAGTGAAGTTATTGACACCTTCCTATTCCTAAATTCCACCAACAGAGACTCCGTAGACACCCCCTCCATGACTACCTCCTTTTCTGCAGCCATGACACTATCTTTGATCAACAGTGCCATGCCCCCACCTCCTTTGCCTCTCTCCCTGTCCTTTCGGAAACATCTAAAGCCTGACACTTGAAGTAGTCATTCCTCCCCCTGCACCATCCAAGTCTCTTTAACGGCCACAACATCATACCTCCAAGTGTTGATCCACGCTCTAAGCCCATCCGCTTTATTCACAATACTCCTTGGATTAAAATAGATACAACTCAAACTATCGGTCACCGAGTTTGCCGATCTCAGCCACCTTTAAACGAAAACGTTCCACGACAGAACAGGAGATAGTTACAGAGCAGGAGGCATTCGTAATGCACTCAGATGGTCCAGGGCTAATTCCCCTGAACGAGTGATTTTAAAGCTTAACGGGATGCCCATTTCCTTTGAACTTGATACTGGATGTGTTTCTACTCTATTCAATCCAAAACCATGGGTAGACGTTCGTCCCTGACTCTTTATAAATCACATGAAAGGTGACTCTTTGAAGACACCTACGCCATCCCATTACAGAGTGAAGAATTAGAAGAGGGAGCAGTTGGTTGTGGCAGGAATCTTCTTCAGCATGAATATCAATCGCGCCAGCTGTGAGTGCAAATTGCTAAGGGAGAAGTGAACTTGCGTGGGAGCGATTGGCTACAACAAGGTGCCCGTCCTAGGTGTGCATCAGATGAGAAGCGACATGTCGGTCGAGAGCTCAAACGGTATGAACTTCTTTTCAGCTATCGCGATGAAGGTAAGCTCAGGGGTATTAAACTTACGTCTTCCAGAATCAGGCATAGCCAAATCATAGTTCTTCAAGAAACGTTTCCTGCCATGCAAGCTTCGTTTCAAGCTTAAGGCGAGGCTTATGCGATTAGAAGAAAATGGGATAATTGAACGTGCAAGATTTTCACACTGGACAATCCCTATTGTGCCAGCGGTCAAGTGTGATGTGAGTGTAAGAATATGTAGAGATTTCAAGGTCACAGTATGCCTTCCAACCAAGACATACCCGATTCCAAAGACAGGCGACACCTACGCAACACTAGGAGGCGGAAGATTATTCAGGAAACATGACCTTGCACATGCACACCAACAGCTCGAGCTGACAGAGTAGTCTAAGAGCCTCAGTACTATTGCGAACTATAAAGGCTTGTTCGAGTATGCGAAGCTCCCGTTCGGCATAAATTCATCTCCACCAATATTCCAACGGACCATCGAATCCTGCATTGAAGACCTGTCGAATATAATAACTTACTTAGATGATATTCTGATTACTGAGTCGACCCTAGAAAAGTATCTGAATAATCTTTACCAAACCTGCTCCCGACTGATGTAAATTGATCTGCGACTAAATCGCAAGGAATGCATCCTTCTGGCAGATTATGTGGAATACCTGGGTTTTCGCTTGGATTCCAAAGGCATGCATTCAACCCAAGAAGACTTTCGCTCCATCCTTGAAGTCTTGAAGCACTGAATCCGGACCAACACTCGATTCTGCGGCATCCGGAGCCTCGAGCAGAAAGGACCAGAACACCGGTGGAATATTATCAAACTGGTTTCGCCTAAAAACTTACGGGTGGAAAGATGTCCTATCCACATGTGACTGTTTTATCGGTATGTTATGTATCATCACGTGATCGGTGGATTCCGCAGGCTTGTCCATCTATCGATTAATGTTTGAACTACCGACTCTTTGCATGTGGACGTGTTCATTGTTTCCGGGTGATTGCGAGTCAAGAAGACCTGTTAGGCTGCACTGTATATGAATAACTATCTGTTCCAATCTCCGAGTTATGCTGTAATTGTAGACTAAAGTCACCCCTAGATTGAAGGAGACTAGTAACTTTGTGACTGTCCAGCGATGGAAGATAAATCTACCGGCACTGTAGAGTACACCTGTGGCCGTTCCCCAAAATAATAAGTAAACAATTTTAGATACTGTTGAGGCGGACGACCTACCAGATGTGAGCCAGAGTGACCGGGTCTCTGCTGCTGAGTGCGGTGATGTTGCTCAGAAGAGCAGAGCCGTGAGGAGGACTGCAGTGTTAAAAGGAGATTCCACAGTCAGAGGAACAAAGACGAGATTCGGTGGGTGTGATAGAGACACACGGGTAGTATATTTCCTTCCAGGTACCAAGACCAAGATTGTCTCGAATCTCGTTCAAGGCATTGTAAGTGGCGTGACGGAGCTGGCAGAAGTCTTGGTGTATATTGGAACCAATGACATAGGTACGGTGAGGAGGTGCTGAAGAGAGATTTCAGGCAGCTCGCTAGAAAGGCGATAAACAGGACCTCCACGGTAGCAATCTCTGAATTAATGAATGTGCAAATGGTTTCACCCGACTGAAAAAATGCAAATGTCTCTCCACCATTCAAGATGGGAGAGAGGCAGAAGAAAGGACATTCAAGGCCAGTTAGTCTGATCACAGTGGTTGGAGAGATGCAGGTATCGATTGTTAAGGACGTGGTTTCGGGGTATCTCGAGACACATTTTAAAATAGGGTGTAGTCAGCATCGTTTCCTCAAGTGAATATGCTGCCTGACAAATCTGTCGGGATTCTTTAAAGAAATAACAAACAGTATAGACAAAAGAAAATCGATTGATGCGTGCCTGTATTTTCAGAAGGCCTTTGACAAGGCAGATTAACAAATAAAAGTCCATGTTATGTGTTTGTGACACTACCACTGTTGTTGAAGCAGTAAAAAAATTACAACAACAATCTCTTGATATTCACAAGATGGTGTTTTTTACCCTCAAACAGGTTCAAATATTATGGTTGGAAAGACTACTGGTGTGGCCGAAATTCTTGGATAATAAATAGAGCATCTGACTAAGCAGCATCGCATTCTACACAGAGAAGATGGGATGAGAGGATGCATTGGGGAAAGAAATGAATTATACAATACACAGAAACACTACAGTGAGCAGCTTACACAATATTCAGCAGGTCGTCTGTTAAAGAAGGAAAGATTAGAACATGCCAATGTCACAGAATGTGATGTTGTGTCACTTAGTCCACTAAACGAAGTAAGATGGCTGTCCAGACATTATCATGTCACTGCTTTTATGAGTAATTCTGAAGATTTGATCGAGTATTGCAAAGAGCAAGTTAATGAATATAATCATCCAGTCAGCAACTGGATTTTGGCCAGTCCACGACATCGAGTATCATTAGTGATGTTTATAATACCTGGCATCTCTTTGCAAATTCCTTCAGTAAAGCTGTTTGAATACAATTGAAGGACTGCAAAATGCAGAGCAAAAAATGAACACGTTATGGTAGGTCACAGTGCCTTGGCGATACCGTTTATTGAAGTGACAAAGTGAAGAATTTGCCTGCATCTATGAACTCTGAAGTGGATACTGCGCCTATTTGATTCATTCAACGTGTCAATTAGATAACAAATATCCTGACAACAAGAGAATCCGAAGCTTTTCACCATGTTGCTATTGCAAACGGAACCACACTTACATTTGGAAAGGAGTATGATGTGTGACTGATACAAAATTACTCAGCCACTCTAAAGAACTACGACGATATTAATACGCAGTAGCCTCTCCGGACTCTGGATTGGGGATTGCCAAACGTTATGCGGATTTTCTGGTGTAGTCTGTTTTGTCATATGCTTTTGTGATATTATTCTGGAGGAACGTTGTCTCATTTTTTAACTGCATTGCATTTGTGGTTTCTAAATGACAATAAACTGAGTCTGAATCTGAATCTGAAAACATGGCCTCAAAAGCATAGCAGAAATATTATGATTTGAAATCTGTCATTTTTCAGAAAGTTAAGCCTGATTCAATTAAGACGTTCAGTGACATGTCGAATTACGTTCATAGAAACGAAGAATTTGAGGAAATGTCAATTCTTGTTGACGTCGCTGCAATATATCAAGCTTTTAACGCTGATTGCAAACGTGGATTCAATCTTATGACTGCAGTCAAATGTAATTCCAGAAAAAGACTACGTAGTACATTTGGATGATCTAATGAGGATTAAGGCATATCTTAATAGAAAAGGAAAGGCATATCTTTCATTTGATTGTTCAATTCATCTAGCAGTAATTCCCAACGGGGGCCGTTACGTGTCCTTGGGGTGCTTTGGGGTAAATAGAAGTTGTCGAGGGCATTCAGGTTTCTTGGGGGTGGGATGGGGGTGGTGGGTTTGGCGGTAGGTGCCACCCTACATGAGGCACAAGACCTGACCAACCATTTGTACAGCAGGCACTTCAAAAACAGAGGACGAAGCACTGGAACAAAGGAAGAACTTTACCTCTGCAGTCGGAATGCACTCTCCGTCACAACATTTCTAAAACTGGGCAATCTCATTCGACCTAACCAACCGAATAGACATTATTGGGGATGCATAAATTAGTAGCCAGGGTGCCGAACAGTTCCCTTTGAGTCGGGGTGTGAAACGAGGTCAGTTAAGTACACCGTCTCAACTTTTCTCTGCAGATCCACGGAAAACGCGCGTGCAACGATACAGCACTGGCCGGAAATATACGGTAAAATTGAGCCAATCAGTGAACCTGCAGCCTCCGTGCATTTCCCTTAAGGTGTTGAAATCGAACATGACTTCCTTGTTGATTATGAAAAGCTAACCGGGATAGTATAAAGATAGATTGCCGAACACCCGCTCTACCTCGATTAACATTTATATTCCAGTGACTCCTTGTCAATGGAATTTTCGCTGCTCTGATCGTCTTAATCTTCGTCTCGCCGTTCCTTTGCGTGCCACTCCCATCCTTCCATCCTTGTCAACTCGCTGCCGTCGTCAACATCCGATAGGCATTCCAGTTTGTGTTTTTTTTTAACTTTTAATCTAACCGCGTTAACGATGGATAAATACGCCCTTAATGAGTCTGAAGGCGGTGAAGCCTGGAAATCTAATCCTACTAAGAAACAGAAACTGCAGAAACTGCGTCAATACAATGTTACCTAACTGGAGTATGCTTTTATTCCGTTCCCGTTTGACCACCAACACGCTATATATCTTATTTGTAATGCTGTGCTGTCTAATGAAATCATGAAACCATCAAGATTGAAGGAACACTTCCGGAAAAGACACCCTGAAAAGGCTACTTACGGTATTATTTAGTCCTAGAAGAGGAAAGAAGCTTTTGAAAAGCATTGGACACGTCGAGTCATTTGCCAAGAAGCCTAAAAGTGACCTTGAAGCCTAAAAGAAGCCTAAAAGTGACTCACTGCTTCTTATGACACTACCGAAATGACAGGTAAATGTGGGGAATCCCATACAATTGGTGAAAGTTTAATAATGCCTGAAGTATCAGAAGTGATCACCACTGTTCTTAAAATGGATGCCAGTATTTTCAAATCAGAATCTCTGAGTAACTCTGCAGTTCCTCGTATTGACGAAATGAATGAAGACATTGAGTGTCAGCTAGGCACAAAGGTACAAAAATATAATTTGGGATACAAATGGATGAGTCAACTATGCGAGACAACACTGCATGACTAATGGTACCTGTACGGTTTATCAGAACGGAAAAGTTTATGAAGCGATACTCTTTTTGTATAAAGTTAAAAACAAGTATCAACGGAGAGTCAATCCACGACGATGAGGATTGAGGATTCTGATTAGGAGCATGATTTCTTGTACACCAGATGGGGAAGTATATATGACAGTTCGCCATGCTGGTTTTGTAGCATTTATGAGAAAAGTAATTCTGAGTTCGTTTGCAATTCATTGTGTAATTTATTGTCAACACCTCGCAACCAATAATCTCAGCTAACGACTTTTTTCAAGCATAACTCTTGCAATATCTGCTATCAACAAAATTAAAGCTAATCCATTAAACAGCAGAATATTTCACCAATTATGCCAAGATAATTAATAGGAATTTGTATTCTTGCTTCTTTACATTGATTTGCGTTAGCTGTCAAAAGGCGGCCGCTTAAAACGTTTCTTTGATCTTTTTGACACTTTTTGATTGTTTGTTGCTCGAAGTCGACAAGAGCTTGGGAAACAAGATTGAACTTGTAGCTGGAGTTGTAGCATAGTTAGCCAATCTGAATGACAAAATGAACATTCTAAATATGAAAGAGCAGGGTGGGAATTTCCATTTAATCCAGGCAAAAAAGTGCAATGTCCACTTTTATCGGAAAATTGGAAATATATATGCAAAGGTTTGGCAGAGGGATGCTC
The DNA here is from genome assembly GCF_030144855.1 of Hypanus sabinus. Lineage (NCBI taxonomy): Eukaryota > Metazoa > Chordata > Chondrichthyes > Myliobatiformes > Dasyatidae > Hypanus > Hypanus sabinus. Next base: position 144,878,625 of record NC_082715.1, on the reverse strand, counting down.
TCACAGTTTCCCTGCACAGACAGTGAATTGCAGGAGTTCTGGTTACACCTACAGTAATCGAAGTATTTTCATTTATCATTCTGAAGTTCGATCATTTTCTCTCGCAAGCTCTCTTCCTGTTCTTCCTCCTTGTAAAGAAGTTGGTTAGTTACCCAGTGCGGAGTTTCATTCAGATCCTTGAACAAATATCCGGCAAAACAACATATCACATAATAATTAACAAAGCAGTAATTATTAAACAGCAATAAAGCAGCAAAGGGATGTGAGAGAACTGATTCCTCTCGCTCAATATACTGCACAGAACAATCGACCTGATGATGTTCAAAAAAAGTTGCTTTAAAAAACCCATGAGTCATAGATTCATGTAGCACGAAATACAGCCCTTCGGCTCATCTGGTCTGTACCGACAAGAGTCCTATCTAAGACGGTCCTAATTGTCCGCATTTGTCTCAAGTACCTCTGAGCATTTCCTATCCATGCCGAAGTTTCTTCTAAATGCTGTTAATCTATCTGCCCCAAACATTTCTCTGGGTGATCGTTCCATATACTAACCACCATCTGCGTGAGAAGATTCCCCTCTGACTCCTATTAAATCTCTCTCCTCTATTTCTTTCTTCCCCAACGGAGGGAAAGGACTGTTCAGATTCACATTGTTAAAGCCACTCCTATTGTTAATTACCTCTATAAACCACAGTACCCATTGTCGTACGCTACAACTTATAACCTTGTAGCCTGCATAACCTATCTCCATAGCGCAGCATCCCGGCATTGTCTTCGTATGAAAATCAAATGTTCGCGTGGTAGTATTCCCAAAGAGTGGCATGTTTTAAGCTCCATGAATTGGAATTACTCTGTGCTCGTCTTCTTTTTAAGAAAACTCGCAACTTCATCTCAATTGGAGACAATTATGAGAATTTCATGTCGCAAGATAAGACATGAAGACGATAAGACATGGGAGTTGAATTAAGCTATTCGGCCTATCGTGTCTGATCGGCCATTCCATTATGGCTGATTTATTATTCCTCTCAACCCCATTCTCCTGCATCTTCCATTTAACATTTGAGACCCTTACCAATACTGAAACTAACTACTTCCGATTTAAACATGCCTAAAGACTGGTCCTCTACAGCCATCTGAGCGAATGAATTCCACGGGTTCTTTGCACTCTGGCTAAAGAAATTCCTCCGTATCCCTGTTCTAAATCTGGGACAAAATCCGCGAATGCAGGGCATGCTCAGCAAGTCACATAGCATCTGTAGTTGTCAGGGGAAAATAGAGCCTAACATTTCAACTGAATGGTTTTTAATAAGTAGAATTCTTTGTTTGCATTTCTTGGTGTTCTGCGTAAAGACCTGTATTACTTCCATAGGCTCTTTCTTATGGAGAAACAAAATGAAAGGAAGATGTAGTGCACCAGTAGTAGGCAGCCGTCGATCCCAGTGGATCATGGGGTTGCGCCTCTGGTGGACTGTTTCCTCTCCAGGGTGCAAGCCTGGGCAGGGAGATTTGTAGAACGGACTGTTGCCCACGCCGCAGGTTCCCCTCTCCACGTCACTGACGTATCCAAGGGGAGGACAAGTGCCAATACAGCTTGGCACCAGCGTCGTCAGAGAGGTTGCTAGAGTGAAGATATAAACAGCATCAAACGGCTTCAGGGACCCCGGCTCCGGGTTTCTTCCTCGGGGTTTACTCCCGAAGCCTTTCCCATGAGTGGGTATGGCCACAAGGCAGCGGAGGTTTAAAATCAGAGACTTCCTTCTCCTAGGCGGTCTGCCGTCCAAGTCTGACGTCCTGCCCGAAGCAACTGGTTTTTAGGCATCAGTGGTCCGCCTTTTCCCCTTCTCTTGTCAGTAAAAGCAGTTCCACTAGGCCTGGTAGCTAAGCCACACGTGAAGGCCAAGAGGTGGACTTGGTTTTCAGGGGCTGTTAGATTTGCACGCCATTTGGAGCACTTTATAGGTAGTGGGAGCTTAGGCCCACTGCTACCCTCGGCTATGACAACTTTAGGAAACAAGTGCACTAATGCAGTATTAAACTACGATGTCACTATGGACTGAGACTGAAAACATTTATAAGGTAATGGTCAATGAAAAAAATATCAAGATTATGTGCAATGTTATTGCAACGTAAAATATTGTTGAACACGTTTATGTACTTATCCAGCTTGAAAGTATATTTTCTTTTGTTGAATCAGATTTATTATGAGGATGGCACGTTGAAAATTAATTAAAATAGTAACTAGGATTCCGTTTGCTAAAATTTAACAAATGTTTTTGCATGTTCTCTGAATAGTGGCTTTTAACCCGCAGATCGCCAATCAATCACTGCCAAGTTAACTCTAACGAGATGGCTTCTGTGAGTTCCCCCGCTCCTCAGAGTGGCAGCAACTAGGGTCAATGAATTCAAAAACAGGAACCGAAATAAGAAGCATTCCCAGATGTCAGTAATTTCTCATTTCGGTATAATTTATGAGTTTTCTTTAACAGTTTTACCCAGTCAAATTCAATGGCCATTCTATCCTTGTCAATACATACACAGGAGAGACGCAGACGTTCGCGCTTGAACATAGCGGGAACCATACACGCACACATGGCCACACTCAAATAAACGCACGGGTTACTTCAGTTATACATTTGTCCGATTTTCTAATGACAGGTGGAAATTTCTCAGTCAGTAATCCCTTCTCTCCAGAATGCCTAAATAATCTCACTACTGCACTAGTTAATCAAGTTTGGAAAATCCCGATTATTCCAGAGCCATCTACCAGAAAAGAGGAACAATTGGCGCAATAATCCAAATGGCAGATGATTACTCTGGGTCTTTTAGTAAATCACGTCGGACCTCCAATTCATACCGGAATTCGCAATCTTCTCGTGAAAACACACACTTCTGATTCGACAGATTCTTCTCAAAAAAAGATATAAATTGGAATATAAACATTAACAGATTCGAAGTATAACTCCTATCAAAGGTATAAATTATACATCCTTGAGGTTTGACTGTTTACCGGCAGCCACAGAGCAAGAAACTCGAAAGAAACCAATTAAGAAAAATAAAGACCAACAGACAATGCGGAGAGAAAAAGAAAAAAAAACACAAATCATGGAAAAAAATAGAAGCGCGTATCAACTTTCTGAATCAAATTGAGTGCTTAGATCCGCATCCCCGGAGCAGCCGGTGGAAATAAGATATGGTGATAAGAACTACAGAGCAGTGAAGTAGATCCTTGAGTTAGGCTATAGCAAGATGCTGTAATCGTTGCCTGAAGCGTGGTTGACTGAGTCTCGTGTTTCACCACAACGGAGCATTGTCCGCTATGGTCCCTGTCTAAGGCTGACAGAGACAGGTTACTGCTCGTACTGGAAGTGTTGTCCGGCTCCTGCTGTACCAAGCTCGTCTCAACACCATCCCTTCTCGTACTGCCGTTCACCTTCCATACGACGTTGACAGTTTCCGAATGAAACTTGTTCACCAAACATACCAGGCGATGTTCTTTTACACGATTTCTTCCTCTGAAGGCAGGAACATGGTTACCGCCGGGGGTCGAGAAACTGAAAATAGAAAAAAAAGCATAGGTACGGATGAGTTCATTTTTAGTGACTTTGTTGTTAGGAGGTGACAATTGTGGCAGTCGGCACTTGGTGCCCTCACTCCTGCTCCGTCAATCATAAGGTCATATAATCATGTGACATTGGTGCGAAAGCCATTCGGGCCGGTTTCGCTATTCCATCATGGCTGAGTTATTATGCCACAGAACCCCATTCTTTGACTTCGCCCGTAACCTTTGTGGCCCTGTGACCTTCGACTGATCAAGAGTTTATCAACCTCTGCTTTTAATTTATCAAATGACTTGGTCTCCGCAGCCGTCTTCACACAGATTTACCACGTTCTGCAGAAAGATATTCTTCCTCCCGTCTGTTCTAAAGGGACGCCCTTGTATTCCGAGACTGTATCCTCTGGTCCAAGATTCTCCCACTATTGAAAACGTTCTCTTTACGTCTCCTGCGTCTAGGTCTTTCAATATTCGGCAGCTTCCAATGAGATACCCCTTACAACCACTCATTCATTTCAACTACAACAAGCAGGGGCCCAAACTCACAAACGCTCTTCATACGTTAACCCTTTCATTTCCGAGATCGTTCTCGAAAACCTCCTCTGGACCCTCTCCAATGTCAGCATGCCCTTTCTTAAGTACTGCTCACAATAACTCACATCTGGACTGATCTATGCATATTAGAGCGTGGTCGTTACGCCCTTGTTGCTATATTGCAGTCCTCTCGAAACAAATGCTGTCGTTGCATTGCCCCCTTACTACTGACTCAACCGGCAAGTTACCTTTCGTGAATTCTGCAATAGGACTCCCGAATGCCTTTGCGTCTCTCAATTCTGAATTTGGACCCCAGTTAGAAAGTAGACTACACCTTCATTCCCTTTAACAGACTACATAACCTCAGACTTTCTTAGACTCTGTTCCAGCTGCCGTTTTTCCTCATCTGTCCTTGTGGTCCCTCAAACTCCCTACTTCACTCGACACTGCCTGCTTCTCCAGCTATCTTAGCATCATCCGCAAATTTGGCAAGGAATTCTGTCCTCCGCATCAGTTACGTATAATGTGAGAATTGCTGGAGCACACATGGACCCCTGCTGATTATCACTATTATCAGGCAGCCAACCAGAAAAGCCAAAGTTTTATTCCTACTATTTGCCTTCTGCGAGTTATCCAACCGTCTGTGTATGTTTCTGTCTTTTCTATCATACCATGGACTCTTATCCTGTTTAGCAGCCTTATGTGCGAAAAGTTTCAAAGAGCTTTTGAAATTCCAAGTAAACAACTTTCATTGCAACACACACAAAATGCCGGAGGAACTCAGCAGGCCAGGCAGCATCTAAGAAAAAGAGTACACTCGACGTTTCGGGCCGAAACCCATCGGCAGGACACCATCCATTAAATCGCCGTTCCCTCTCCTGCCCTTGCTTCCTCAAATAATTCTAACAGATTTGTCAGGCGAGATTTTCCCTGAAGGGAACAATGTTGGCCGGCGTATTTTGTCGTGGACTTCAAAAGGCCCAGACACCCCATTTTTAATAATAGACACTCACATCTAGCAAACCACTGAATTCTTGGCAACTGGCCAATAATTGCCCGTATTCTGCCTTCCTCACTGATGATAGAGTGGGGTGACATTTGCAAATTTCATTTCCTGATGTCCCAAAAAGAACCACAGTGGCCTCACAGGATGTAGATGTCGGCAATGCTAAACCTATTGAACAACATCCATATCGCAAGACTGATGAAAAATGTAAACTTGCCGAAAGGAAATTGAGTATATGTTGGAAATGGTGTTATTAAGCATCCTACTTCCGATTGTTTTCCTTGTGTTATGGTTTCTAAACCAGACGTTAGTATCCGATTTTGCACTGATTACAGAAAGGTGAATGCTATAATAAAAAAAGATGCGTATCCCATCCTCAGAGTGGATGACTGTGTGGATAAGGGCTAAGTTTCATACAAAGATTGATCTGTTAAAAGGTGTGTTCCATTGACGGATAGAGGTAGAGAAATTCCTGCATTTGTAAAGTCTTCTGGATTGTATGAATACAATGTTCTGCCATTTAGAATGAAAAATGCTCCAGGAACATTCCAGAGAATGATTAATTCTGTAATTCAAGGGTCAAAGCACACAGATGCCTATATTGATGATTTGGTCAAAGAAAATGACACATGGGAAGCCCATATATCTGTGGAAAAGTTGTTCGACAGGGTCAGTGGAAAAGCTGTTTGACAGGCTCTCAAAGACCAATCTTACAGTTAATTTAGCTAAGAGTGAATTTGGCCATGCCACTATAACGTATTTTGGTTATGTTGTAGGTCAGGGCGGGTTTGCTCCTGTTCAGGCAAAAGTTCAGGCAATTTCTGAGGTTCCCATTCCATCCGGCAAAAAAGCTCTCAGAAGATTCCTGGGAATGTTCGGATATTATTGCAAGTTCCGTAAGAACTTTGCTGATGTTGGTCTCCCACTGGCTAAACTCATGAGGAATGGTGAAAAGATTGTTTGGACAGAGCCGTGTTAGGAAGCATTTGCTAAATTAAAAGCCATCTTATATCACCAACCTGTGCTCAGGTCACCTGACTTTGCATAGTTGTGGATGTTAGTGATGAAGCTGCAGGAGCAGTGCTACTACAAAGGGACGATGGTGATGGTGTTGACCATCCAGTGGCTTACTTTTCAAAGAAATTCAATGAGCATCAAAGAAATTATTCCGCTATAGAAAAGGAATTATTATCACATATTTTGGCTTTGCAGCATTTTGATGTGTATGTTTGCTCAGCTCAGAAACCACTTGTGGTTTATACAGATCATAATCCACTGGTGTTCTTGAGTAAAGTGAAAAACAAAAATAGAAGGTTGTTAAATTGGAGTCTGATTTTGCAGGAGTATGATCTTGTGATAACTCGCATTAAAGGCGAGGATACTATAATTGCCGATTGTCTTTCCAGCTGTTAAGGCCGTAATGTATTTTTAATAGTGGAGTGGAATTTGTCATTTTTATAAGCTTCTGCAATATGTTATTTTATTCTATAGTATGCTCTATGGTGACATGTATGGTTTGCAGTTAAAACTTTGCTCTTCCAGATCAAAATTTTCCTTTTTGTGGGGAGGTGTTACATGCCCACCGGTTTCGTTTACTGTGAGTGTCGCTTTAATGCGTCGGGACTATGATATCAGTATAAAAAGCTGCGACAGACCGCTGAGATATTCGGTATTAAGGACAGAGAGAGAGAGAAGAAGGACTTTGAATTGCAAATTGCCAGTAGGAGTTTGCTGTAAAATGTTGAAAGTCTGATACTTTCCCATGCCCAAAAGATTGGGTTGTTTAATAGATTGGATATGTGGCTATCACATCGTATGATCCATACGTGGATTTCTGTTGGAATATCCCGTGGGACCACTGTTGTTAACGCCTACCTGGAGTCGGGTGTGTTATGTGGTAATCACTTGGAAGAAAGGATATTTTGTGACTGTCACCTGGTGATATTTCGATGTGGCTATCGGACCGACTTGACGGATAAGATCTTCGGCGACTGTGATGTTGTTTGCCTAGCGTGGAATCTGTGGAATTCTTTGGGCCTCCTCTCTACATTTTAACGTGGATTTACAAATCTATCCCATCATTTATTCCATGGATTACTGGACTTTTCTACTTTGCCATCTGAATCTTATGACTTAAATAATTGTTCCTAAGTTTGACTGCTTGGGAGCCACACACACACATTTGTATGCATAACGCTGTTAACTTCTGCTTATTTCTTTAAAGTCTATATTTTGAGTAAATACTAATAAAGTTACTGCGTTTAACATCAAAACCTGACTCAGTTTGTGATCTATTGCTGCTACGTAACATAGGGATGACTTGCAGCCGACTGAAAAGCTTGAGCATGTAGATTTTAGGGAAGAGGATGTGCTGGAGCTTTTGGAAAGCATAAAGTTGGACAAGTCACTGGGGCCGGACGGGATGTACCCCAGCTACTCTGGGAGGCAAAGGAGGAGATTGCTGAGCCTCTGGTCATGATCTTGGCATCATCAATGAGGACGGGAGAGGTTCCAGAGGATTGGAGGGTTGCCGATGTTGTTCTCTTATTCAAGAAAGGCAGTTCTGAGAGCCCAGGATATTATAGACTGGTGAGTCTTACTTCAGAGGTTGGTAAATTCATGGAGAATATCCTGAGGGGCAGGATTTATGAATATTTGGAAAGGCATAGTATGATTAGGAATAGTCAGCAGGGCTCTGTCAAAGGCAGGTCGTGCCTTACGAGCCTGATTGAATTTTTTGAGGATGTGCCAGTGTGGGTAAGAACAGATTTCAGGATCATTGGGACCTCTTCTGTACAAGAGAAACGGGTTACACCTGAAGGGGACTACCATCATTGCAGGGAGGATTGTTAGCGCTATTGATGAGGGTTTAAACTAGATTTTTATGGGGGGTGGGAACCAGAGTGCCAGAGCAGAGTGGAGCGGGGGTGAAAATAAATTATGTTAACAATTCATGCAAAGTCACAAATAGAAGGTTTGTGTGTGGTGGTAATAATCTCCGTAAGTGTGTCTATTTCAATGCAAGGAGTATTCTGGTGAAGGCAGACGAGCTGAGGGCATGGATCGTCGCGTGGAATTACGACATTATAGCCATTAGTGAAACTAGGCTACCGGAGGGGCAGGACTAGCAGCTTAATGTTCCAGGGTTCCGAAGTTTCAGACGTGATAGAGGCAGAGAAATGAAGGGTGGGGAGGGGTGGCATTGCTACCGAGGGAAAATATGACGGCAGTGCTCAGGCAGGACAGATTAGAGGGCTTGTCTACCGAGGCCATATGGATGGAGCTGAGAAATAGGAAGAGTATGATCACATTAATGAGGTTGTGTTATAGACCGCCTAATAGTCAGTGAGAATTGGAGGAGCAAATCTGCAGAGAGATAGTAGACAACTACAGGAAACATGAAGTTGTGAGAATAGGGGATTTTAATTTTCCACTTATTGATTGGGACTCCCATACTGTTAAAGGTCTAGACGGGTTAGAATTTGTAAAATGTGTTCAGGGAAGTTTACAAAATCAACATATAGAGGTAACAACCAGAGAGGATGCAATATTAACTCTCCTATTAGGAAACGAGTTAGGACAAGTGACAGAGGTGTGTGTACGGAAACACTTTGATTCTAGTGCTTATAACGCCATTAGTTTCAACTTGATCATGGATAAAGATAGATCTGGTCCTCGGGTTGAGGATCTAAACGGGAAAAAGGTCAGATTTGAAGAAATGAGAAAGGATCTAAAAAGCATGGACTGGGACAGGTTGTTCTCTAGCAAGGATGTGATTGGTAAGTGGGAGGCCTGGAGAAAATTTTAGAGTGCAGAGTTTGTATGTTCCTGTTAGGATTAAATGCAAAGTGAATAAGAATAAGGAAGCTTGGTTCTCGAGGGATATTGGAACTCTGATAAAGAAGAAGAGAGAGCTGTATGAAATGTAAACGAAACAGGGAGCAAATGAAGTGCTTGAGGAGTATAAAAATGCAAAAAAACTTAAGAAAGAAATCAGGAGGGCGAAACGAAGACATGAGGTTGCTTTGGTAGTCAAGGTGAAGGATAATCCGAAGAGTTTGAACAGGTATATTAAGAGCAAAAGGGTAGTAAGGGATAAAATTGGTCCTCTTGAAGATCAGAGTGGTCGGCTATGTATTGAACCAAAAGAAATGGGGAGATCTTAAATGGTTTTTTTTTTTGCGTCTGTATTTACTAAGGAAACTGCCATGGAGTCTATGGAAATAAGGCAAACAAGTAGTGAGGTCATGGAACCAATATAGATTGAAGAGGAGGAGGTGCTTGCTATCTGGAGGCAAATCAGAGTAGATAAATCCCAAGGACCTTTCTGGGTATTCCCTCGGACCTTGAATGAGACTAGTGTTGAAATTTCAGGGGCCCTGGCAGATATATTTAAAATGTCGGTATCTACGGGTGAGGTGCTGGAGGATTGGAGGATAGCTCCTGTTGTTCACTTGATTAAAAAAGGTTCTAAAAGTATTCCGGGAAATTATAGGCCGGTAGGTTTGACGTCGGTCGCAGGTAAATTATTGGAAGGAGTATTAAGAGACAGGATCTATAAGTATTTGGATAGACAGGGACTTATTAGGGAGAGTCAACATGGCTTTGTGCGTAGTAGGTCATGTTTAACAAATCTGTTAGAGTTTTTCGAGGAGGTTACCAGGAAAGTGGATGAATGGAAGGCAGTGGATGTTGTCGACATTGACTTCTGTAAGGCCTTTGACAAGGTCCCGCATGAAAGGTTAGTTAGGAAGATTCAGTCGCTAGGTATACATGGTCAGATAGTAAATTGGATTTGACATTGGCTCAGTGCGAGAAGTCAGAGAGTGATAGTGGAGGATTGCTTCTCTGAGTGGATGCCTGTGCCTAGTGTTGTGCCACAGGGATCAGTTTTGGGTCTATTGTTATTTGTCATCTATATCAATGATCTGGAAGATACTGTGCTAAATTGGATCAGCAAATTTTTGGAAGTATAGTGGAAAGTGGGTAAGGTTTTCAATACTTGCAGAGGGATTTGGACCAGCTGGAAAAAAATGGGCTGAAAAATGGCAGATGGAGTTTATTACAGACAAATGTGAGGTATTGCACTTTGGAAGGGCAAACCAAGGTTGAGCATACAAGCTAAATGGTAGGGCTGTTAAGGTCCCTTCTGGCGATCGCTCACCTGGTTATTTTCCTCAGGAATTGGGCCTCAATCACCTCGTTTAGTTCCAATCATGCTCAGGTTCCACTAACCACAAGCACCTGCATTCCATCAGCAAATGCAGTGTAAGAACCCTGTGACCCCAAGAAGGCGCTGCCAAGTTAGAACCATAGAACATTAAAGCACAGAAACAGGCCTTTTGGCCCTTCTTGGCTGTGCTGAACCATTTTTCTGCCTAGTCCCACTCATCTGCACCTGGGCTATATCCCTCCAAACCCCTCTCATCCATATACTCATCCAAGTTTTTCTTAAATGTTTGGTCGACACGTGTATGAGTAACCTCGTTCCACGGTTCTCAGGACTATCAGTTCTACGTCTAGTATTGTTCCTCAATTATCTACTAAGATCAAGACTCCGGTTAAAAACTCCCTTGGAACCAATTCCACGCACGCTCCGACCGTAACGGCTCCCGACTCGGCCTCCGCGCCCGTGTTCAGCACTTGGGTTCTTTCCAACGCCACGTCCTAGCAATGGAACGAACTGGCCACGATGAACACAGTGGACACGGATTCCATACAACAGGCCTTGGCCAGCCTGGGCTTCCCATTCGGCGCCCACGACCAACTACTTTGGGAGATCACGGAAAACCTTCGGATACTAATCACGAATGTGCTGAAGGTAGGTGAACAAGTGGACCGTGTCACCGCTTCTGTTTCTCCGTCCCCTTCAAGAACCCCGGCTGCCCAAACTGCAACGCTCGGGATGGCTTCGCCCTCGAAATCAGCAACACCATCCCCTCGAGAGCCGTATGTACCCGAACCTGAACCCTACGCCGGGGACTTAGGTAGGTGCCGGGCCTTCTTGTTACAATGCTTCCTAGTCTTTGAGCTGCAGCCACGTACCTACACTTCCGATAAATCAAAGAACGCGTACATTATGGCGCTGCTGCGAGGGAATGCCTTAGCCTGGGCAACCGCGATATGGGATAACCGACCAGAGGTTTGTTTCTTCTACTCCTCCCTTAACGCTAAAATGAGGAAAGTCTTCGAACAATCTATTCGCGGTAAGGACGCCGCGTAACGGTTGCTTACTCTTCGTCAGGCTTCGCAAAAGTGTGGCCAGGTATACAGTTGAGTTCCGGACCTTGGCCGCAGACTTCGGGTGGAATAACGAGGCCCTCGGAACAACAGGGCCTCTCGGACCAGATAAAGGATGAGTTGGCCACGAGGGACGACACAGATCTCACTAGCTATTCGATTAGATTAACGACTTCGAGGACGTCTGAGAGAGAAGCCCGGTTACCCCGTTCCTCGGGCCATTCCACGGTTCACCTACCTTCTTCAACCAGCCCTAACCTCTCTCCCCTTCCGTTCCTCGCAGAGCTCCCGCTCCACTATTCTGATGGGTCCGACGACAATCACTTCAACCCCCCCCCCAGACTCGGTTGCAGATCCCGGCGACCGTAAATTACCAACGGCAGTCTGTGTCCCTATACGCTTTAGTGGATTCCGGTGCCGACGGCAATCTGCTGGACGACGACATAGCCTCCCTGGATGGAATAACTCGCGAGCCGCTAACTACATCCCTGGAGGCCCGGGCTCTGGACGGAAAACTGCTGTCTCGTGTGACCCACTGTATGCGTCCCCTGACCTTGATCCTATCACTCATTCACCTCAAGCCCCGGTGGTTCTGGGTTACCCATGGCTGACCCGACACAATCCCTACATCGACTGGTCTACCGGGAGGATAGCCAAATGGAGCCAGTCATGTCACGCCAGCTGTCTGCGATCAGCCCCATCTCCCAGGGAAGCTACCGCGACCCCGCCTGTCCCGGAACCTCTCGATTTGTCCCAAATCCCCACTGAATACCTGACCTGGGATCAGTATTCAGTAAACAACGTGGGATCAGTATTCAGTAAACAACGGGCCCTTTCCCTGCCTCAGCACCGCCCATATGATTGTGCCATCGACCTTCTCCCCGGGGCCTTGCTACCCACCAGTCGCCTTTTTAACCGATCCCCACCGGAGAGAGAGGCCATGCAGAAGTACATCAACGATTCCCTCACGGCGGGCATTACCAGACATTCATCTTTCCCGGTAGGCGCCAGTTTCTTTTTTGTAGTAAAGAAGGACGGAACGCTTCGCCCTTGTATCGACTACCAAGGCCTAAATAATATAACAGTTAAGAGCAAGTACCCGCTACCCCTCATTAGTTCGGTATTTGAACCACTGCATGGAGCCACCACCTTCGCAAAGCTGGACCTTCGCAACGCCTACTATTTAGTCAGGATGAGGGAGTGGGACGAATGGAAGGCGGCCTTTAATACACCTCTGGGCCACTTTGAGTATTTGGTCATGCCGTTTGGCCTCACCAATGCTCCCGCCGTTTTCCAAACCCTGATCAATGACGTACTAAGGGACTTTATCAATCGGTTCGTATTTGTTTACCTTGACGATAACCTGATATTTTCTAGCAGCTCCCAAGAACACATACACCATGTCCGTCAAGTCCTCCAGAGACTGTGGGGAAAACTAGTTATTTGCAAAGGCGGAAAAATTCAAGTTCCACGTCCCTTCGGTCAGCTTCCTAGGCGATATCATTGAAAGCGGGCAGGTAAAAGCAGACACCGAGAAGGTCCGGGCAGTGGAGGAATGGACTAGACCCACGACACGCAAACAACTTCAACAATTCCTGGGGTTTGCAAACTTCTACCGCAGATTCATCAGAGACTACAGTCGACTGGCGGCCCCCCTTACCCGGCTTACCTCGCCTACACACCGTTTTGCTTGGACTCCGAAGCGGACTCAGCATTCACCGACCTAAAGAGGCGTTTCACCCCCACCCCCATCCTGGTCCATCCGGACCCATCCCGTCAATTCATCGTTGAGGCGGACGCCTCTGACTACGGGGTAGGAGCAGTCCGATCCCAACGGGCAAGTTTGGACGAAAAGCTTCACCCCTGCGCCTTCTACTCTCTCCGACTGTGGGGGATCGGGAACTGCTGGCGGTCAGATCAGCACTGGAAAAATGGGGACACTGGTTGGAAGGAGCAGAACACCCGTTTGTGGTGTGGACCTAGTAAGAACCTGGGGTATATTCAGACCGCCAAACGATTGAATTCCTGCCGGGCCCGTTGGGCATTGTTTACCCTCACGTACCTTCCAGGATCCAAGAACGGGAAGCCGGACGTGCTATCCCGCCAGCATGACTCCAAGGATTCCACCTCCAGTCCCGAGACTATCCTCCCTCCAGCCTGCGTGGTGGCCACCCTCACTTGGGAGATCGAGAGAAACGAAGTCCAGCCGGACGACCCGGATCCTGGCAATGGACCCGGCAATCCCCTGTACCTGCCCGTCTCCGTCAGGTGTCAGGTTCTCCAACTGGGGCACGCATCCCGGTTCACGGGCCACTCCGGGAGTGATCGGACCCTGGTTCTCCTGAGGAAGCACTATTGGTGGCTGTCCATGGAGGGGGACACCCGCTCTTATGTCTCGGCTTGTTCCATCTGTGTTCCATCTCTCATCGACCACCTGCGCGTCTACTTCGTCCTCTACCTGTCCCTTGTCATCCCTGGTAGCTCATCGCCCTAGACTTCGTCACCGGTCTACCCCCTTCCTGCAGAAACACCTCTGTCCTCACCGTGGTAGACCGATTCTCCAAGGCGGTGCAGTTTGTTGCCCTCCCTGAACTCCCTTCCTCTTAAGAAACTGCAGATCTTCTCGTCCGCCACGTCTTCCGCCTCGTCTTCCTCCTCCACGGAATCCCCGCGGGCATCGTCTCTGACAGAGGTCCCCAGTTCGTCTCGCAGATATGGAAGGCCTTCTGTCAAGTCTTAGGTGCATCGGTCAGCCTGTCATCCGACTTCCACCCCCAGACGAACGGGCAGACGAAACGAGTCAACCAAGACCTGAAGGCGAAGCTACGTTGTGTAAGGGCAAACAACTCATCGACCTGGAGCGATCACTTCCCGTGGGTTGAGTACGCCCAAAACTCTTTGGTAAGCTCTGCCATTGGGAGGTCTCCGTTCGTGTGCTCCCTTGGGTATCAACCCCCGCTCTTCCCCGCGCAAGAAGCGGAGATTGCGGTACCGTCAGTTCGGGACCCTATTGATCGGTGACTTAAGATTTGGGAGGAAACACGCACGGCCCTACTCAGATCAACAAATCCAAGTAAGAAGACAGCCGACCGTCAACGGACTCCAGCGCCGCAGTACCAACCTGGGCAGACGGTGTGGCTTTCCTCCAAGGACATCCCGCTCAAAAACGAACATAGGAAACTCGCCCCTCGCTTCCTAGGACCATTCAAGGTCGAAAGGGTTATCAATCCCACTGTGGTCTGCCTAAAGCTGCTAGGGTCCACGCGCATCCACCCAACTTTTCATGTGTCTCAGTTAAAGCCAGTTTCGTCAGCTCTTTGTCTCCCCCAGAGGAGACCCCCCCCCCACCTGCCTGTATCATGGACAACCATCTGGCATACACCGTCCGACGACAGCTAGTTGTGGACCGCCAGGGCAGGGGTCTCCAATACCTAGTGGACTGCGAAGGGAACGGTCCAGAAGAGCATTCCTGGGACCCCGCTCCTTCATTCTAGACCCTTCCCTCATCCGGGATTTTCATCGGGACCATCCAGACATGCCTGGAGGATCGCCTGGAGCCTCCCGTTGAGGGAGGAGTACTGTCGTGTTCCCTTCTGGCGATCTCCCACCTGGTTATTTTCCTCCGGAATTGGCTCAACCACTTCGTTTAGTTCCAAACATTCTCAGGTTCCACTAACCACAAACACGTGCTTTCCATCAGCAAATGCTGTATAAGAAGCCCATGACCACAACAAAGAGCCGCCAGTTCGTTTGGTCGACTCGTGTATGGGTAACCTTGTTCCATGGTTCTCAGGACTATCAGTTCTAAATCGAGCATCTTTCCTGAATTCTCTACTAAGACCAAGACTCCGGGTAAAGACACCAATTCCACGCTCGCTACGACCGTAACGCCTCCCGACTCGGCCTCGGCGCCCGTTTTAAGCACTTGGGTTCGTTCCACCGCCACGTTCTTGCAACAAGGGCACTGAGGAGTGTAGTAGAACAGAGGGATCTGGGAATACAGATACAAAATTCCCTGAAATTGGCGTCACAGGTGGATAGGGTCGTAGCGAGAGCTTTTGGTACATTGGCATTTACAAATCAAAGTACTGAGTATAAGAATCGGAATGTTGTGGTGAGGTTGTATAAGGCATTGGTGAGGCCGAATTTGGAGTATTGTGAGCAGTTTTGGTCACCAAATTAAAGGAAGGATATTAATAAGATTGAATGAGTGCAGAGAAGGTTTACAATGATGTTGCCGGGACTTGAGAAACTGAGTTACAGAGAAAGGTTGAATAGGTTATGACTTTATTCCCTGGAGCGTAGAAGAATGAGGGGGAGATTTGATAGAGGTATATAAAATTATGATGATTATAGATAGAGTGAATGCAAGCAGGCTTTTTCCACTGAGCCTCGGGGAGGAAAAAAATACAGAGGACATGGTTTAAGTGTGAAAGGGAAAAAGTTTAAATGGGACATTGGGGGGGGGGGCTTCTTCACACAGAGAGTGGTGGGAGTGTGGAATAAGCTGCCAGATGAAGTGGTAAACGTGGGCTCACTTTTAACATTTAAGAAAAACTCGGACAGGTACATGGATGAGAGGTGTATGGAGGGATATGGTCCAGTTGCAGGTCAGTGGGACTAGGCAGAAAAATGGTTCAGCACAGCCAAGAAGCGCCAAAAGGCCTCTTTCTGTGCTGTAATGTTCTATGGTTCTATGGTTATATGTGACTAAACATAGTGATGGAATTAGAGCCGTAGACGTAGTCTTTATGCATTTCAGCAAGGCATTTGATAAGGTACCCCATGCAAGGCTTATTGTGAAATTAAGGGGGCATGGGATCCAAAAAGAAATTGATTTGCGGATCCTGAACTGGCTTGCCCACAGAAAGCAAAGTATGGTTGTAGCCGGGATTTAGTCTCCATGGAGGCTGGTGGCCAGTGGAGTGCCTCAGGGATCTGTTCTGGGATCCCTACTCTTCGGGATTTTTATAAATGACCTGGATGAGGAAGAGGAGGGATGGGTTAGCAAATTTGCTGATGATACAAAGGTTGGAGGTGTTTTTGATAGTGTGGAGGGCTGTCAGAGGTTACAGCGGGACATTGATAGGATACAAAACTGGGCTAAGAAGTGGCAGATGTAGTTCAACCCAGATAAGTGGGAGGTGGTTCATTTTGGTAGGCCAAAGATGATGGAAGAATATAACATTAATGGCAAGACTCTTGGCAGCGTCGAGGATCAGAGGGTTCTTGGGGCCCGAGTCACTTAAGACACTCAAAGCTGCCACAAAGGTTGACTCCGTGGTTAAGAAGGCATACGGTGCATTAGCCTTCATCAATCGTGGGATTGAGTTTGAGAAGCGAGGGGTAATGTTGCAGCTATATAGGACTCTGATCAGACTCCACTTGGAGTACTGTGCTCAATTCTGGTCCCCTCACTACAGGAAGGACGTGGAAACCATAGAAAGTGTACAGAGGAGAATTACAAGGATGTTGCCTGGATTGGGGAGCATGACATATGAGAATAGTTTGAGGGAACTCGGCCTTTTCTCCTTGGAGCGACGGAGGTCGAGAGGTAACCTGATAGAGGTGCACAAGATAATGAGAGACATTGATCATATAGATAATCGGAGGCTTTTCCCCAGGGCTGAAATAGCTAACACGAGAGGGCATAGTTTTAAGGTGCTTGGAAGTAGGACCAAAGGAGATGTCAGGGGTAAGTTTTTTTACACAGAGAGTGGTGAGTACGTGGAATGGGCTGCAGATGGCGGTGGTAGAGGCGGAAACGATAGGGTCTTTTAAGAGCCTCCTGAATGGATACATGGAGCATAGAAAAATAGAGGGCTATGAGTTAGCCTCGGTAATTCTAAGGTAAAAACATGTTCGGCACAGCTTTGTGGGCCGAAGAGCCTTTATTGTGCTGTAGGTTTTCTGTGATACGTTAAACCACTACTTCAATATGCAGACAAGGTAACTGCGTCAAATGTGACACAGTCTTAAAAAACGAAGCCATACTTTTTGCAGCCATAAACTTATTTTATGGAAAATAGAATTATTTTAACTTTTCCTTTTTTTCTTCTTTTCTCGCTCTTTTTTCTCTCTCTGTCCCTCAAACAATCACTCCTTGCCTGCTCTCCATTTCCCTCTGGTGCTCCCCTTCCCCTTTCTTTCTCCCTAGGCCTCCCGTCCCATGAGCTTTTCCCTTCTCCAGCTCTGTATCCTTTTTGCCAATCAACTTTCCAGCTTTTAGCTTCATCCCACCCCCTCCTGTCTTGTCCTATCATTTCGGATATCCCCCTCCCACTTTCAAATCTCTAACTACTTCTTCTTTCAGTTAGTCCTGACGAAGGGTCTCGGCCCGAAACGTCAACTGTACTTCTCCCTATAGATACTGCTGTGTTCCACCGGCTTTTTGTGTGTGTGTCGCTTGAATTTCCAGCATCTGCAGATTTCCCCGTGTTTGCGTTTTACAAACACTCCATGAAGCTAATGAATCGGGGAATAATAAAATTAGTAATGAATGATTCGGTAGCCAGTGATCTGAGAAAGTGCTGGAAGAGACAAATTCATAACAGCAGAATTAAATTGAATTGAAGCATAGCTCTGGGTTAAATAATTGGCTGAAATATCCTTCATTTACACTTCACACTTCTTAGCCACTTTGCAAGCAAGCCTCGTAGGTAGCAGGAACGTTCTGCACTCCGTGGCGAGAACTTTCGCAGTCGGAGGACGGTGTAAAACAGAGTTGAGGTTTTGTGACCTTTATGTGTGTCTTGCTCTGACGAACAACAAAGCAACACCTTTCGTGAGAACTACAATAAGTAGAAGCATTGCAACAGGACTGTTGCAATTTCACCAGCTTTACTAGACTTCCTTTATTCACACCTTTGAAAGGATACACAGCACCAGTTTCCGTAAATCAAGCAACAACTATTCTGCCGATACGTTGCAGACAATTTTGAGACACATTCCTTGCATTAATCTCCCATCATTTTAACCACATTCTCTATCCGCATAGCATTTGCCCGATTTTTAAACTGTGCTCTCTTTTTCTTTCTCTTACCAACGATCAGATTTAATTGCTGCCCTGATGCGTAAGTTGGACTAGCAGCTCTGCCACCAGCCGGTCGGAAGACAGTCGGGGCAGTGGGATTGCTGGTTAGTTACAGACTCTTTGACCGTCCGGCCTTAGCAGCGAAAATCAATTCCTATTTGTTCCACCGGGAGTTTAAATCGCCGCTTATTTGTTTGCTGCTATTTCTGACATCCACAGTTTTATTTATCCGATAACATCACCGAGGCTGAACTAAAACACAAACTTGCGAAATACGATGTTTCGGGACATGAATTGGGAACGAAATGGGAGAAATTGGTGAATAGGGGGAGGTGGGAAGATTAGGAGCTGAGCGACGAAGTGAGCGGTGGTTGGGATACTTAACGACGACAGGCTCGTTGAGAAGGGGAGATTGCGGACAGGTTGGAAAGTTGGGTGAATGGTTGGGGATTCAGGAGAAGGATGGCGACATCTGGAAATAGACGGGAAGATTTGAGGATGGGTCGATAAAGTTAGAATATGGATTTGGAGGAATGATTGGTAGATTTGGAGACGGAAAATGACACTCTGGACAATGGCTCTGGTGCCGGTTAATGGGGGCATTAGTGAGATCAGCGGATGCTCTTAATGAGCGGGAAAGGTGAGAGAAGATATTGCAGGACTCCTAAAAGATACGATAGGAAACGGAGCACAAATAAAACATCCTGAAAAAAACAAGAAAGGGTAAAGTTCCCGTGATTTTCTTCTGCGTTCTTTTTGCATTCGTAGCCAAATAATTCCCTGAATAAAGAAAATATTAACGTTGTGCAGCCAGTGAAATGAGGAGTTAACTTGCCCCAGAACAGGAAAATAGTTTGCAAAAGAAAAAGCAGTATTTGTCTAATTATAGTACTTCGTTAAGAGTGAAGTTGGACCGGCCGGATATAAACTTCCGCTAAAATACACTTCAATACAGTTTCAATTTCACCAGATACTGCAAATCTCGCACAGACAGCAAGGATCTGAGGTAGATTTAAATTGGTGGGATAACTAAGACTGCTGATTGGGGAGAACAGTTGCATCGAGGAGAGGATAATTTTGAGTAGTGTCTGAACAACGCCGACGATATCCCAGGAGCTAAGTGCTTTATGAGCAAAGTTTTAATCCCTGCCGGACAGACATAGAATGTGGGAAGAGTACTGTGGAAGGGAAACAAGCGAGTAGCTCAACAGATAATGTTTCTGTCTCATCGACTGCCGATTTACAGTAATCCTATAATAATCCCATTTTTATTGTTCTTCTCACATTCACGTTATCTCTCCGCCACCCATCCCCAATTCATCTACGCTTTGAGGAAAATCATAGTGGTAATGGGCTTCACAGGCCGCACGTCTTTGGGATGCAGGAAGAAAAGCAGAGAACCCACGGGGGGAGCTTGCAAACTCCGCAGAGTCAAACTCAGAGGTCAAAGTTCAACTCAGTTCTCTGGCATTTGGAGGAAGAGCCTCTACTCGGTGCGTCAAAATAAAAAATAATAATTAGGTTGGGGTGCTTAACATCCAAGTATTACTATGACTGTGTGTCCCAGAAGGTAATTGGAGGAGTTAGGCCACAGACTGCGGGGGCATTTTAATGTCTGTAATGTATATGGGTAATGTATCCGATCACTGCTGTCTGCACGCAAATACATTGCGAATCTGATTCTGTATTTTAATGATTGGTCTCCAATGTTGCCCTTTCCCGGCGCGCCAGTGTGAAAGCGCCGTGTTTATGTGGAAATGCTGGTCGAGTACCAGTATCTGGCAAGGAAGGAGTTAGAAAGCAGTGATGAGATGTAAATAATTTAAACATTTCGGCAGGGGCTGGAACTACAACAGTTTCGAGGCGAAGGAGGCATCTCTGCAGGCTGGCTTCATCTGAACCAGTAAGTGCCGGGAGATTTCTGTCTCCTAGTTTTGGTTTCGGGGTGTTGCGGTGTGTGGGTGTAGGTTTATCAGCATCTGGTGACTGCGGAGAGCCTGGTAGTGGAAGTCTGCCATTTTGCTTCCCGTTTTTAAACTTAGATGGTGGGGTTAGAACAAATTTCCGGACTGGAGCACAGAAGTAGTCTCTCATAGCTCTGACGAAGGATCGCAGACCCGAAACCGACCGTTTCTCTTGCTATCGAGTTGCCGGACCTATTGGATCCATTCCCCAACCCCCACTGAGCATTCCGTGTTTTTTTAAAACTCAGATCTTCGGCATCGGGAGTTTATCTTGTGATTCCAACTCTCTGTCGGCAACGGAACTCTGGATTCAGGAATTTATATTCTCATTAATCAGTGAGTGTTTATTTCAAATTTCAAAGTAAACTTATTATTAATGTACATATATGTCACAATATACAACCATCAGATTCATTTCCTAAATAATACTAAGTAAATCTATAGAGTAATAACCATAATGAATTAACGAGAGATCCCCTCCCCTCCACAGGGCAACGGCAGAACGGCCTGACTTACCCCACGGCGAGGACAGGACAAGACAAAACAGATCCCCCCCCCCACAGGGCAACGGCAGAACGGCCGGACACCCCCACGGGGGCGAGGACAGGAAGAGGCAAACACCAAGGAACGACAGACAGTTCCACCTCTGCATCGGGGTAGCTCCGAGTAGCCATTACGGCCGGCAGCCTTGGCTGGCTACGGAAGCAACCGGATCCCTGCCTAGCTCGGAGTGACTGACGGCCACCCAGCTGGCCCAGGAAACAGCTGAATCCATACCGCAATGACCGCTCCGACTACGACCAGCAAGGCTCCCAGAACCCATGGTTCTCATACCATACCAAGGATAGCAAGAGTCCGTTCTGGCCTTCCACCAGCCATCTGTGTCATGAGTATCTTGCACACACACACACACACAAAATACCAGGGCCACTTATATTCCCAGTTCCAATATGAGCCTCAGGTGTTTCTAGTTAAGTCCAACCACAGCAAGGGACCACTGGAAAACCCGGAGACCGGACACCGCGGACTGGACCGCGGACTTCGAACTGAACCACCCCACAAGGGAGATAACAGCCAAGCTCTGCTGGTAACACAATCCAGCTAACACACTACACGACTTCAGCGATTTCTGATTTCTTTGCAGATTCCCAGAATCTATTTGCTTTGCTAGTCGAAGTCTTGTCGGAAGTGGTGATGGCGAGTTGCAGTTGCTGGAAGGACGGTGTCAAAACGTCAGCCTAAATCTTATCTTTACGCAGCACTGGAGTAAGCTACAGACATTTCATCCTCATCTCCACTCTGTGCCTTGGGGGCTCCTTCACAGATTTTCAAAGCTGCATATTCTGCCTGTAGGTATAGGAAATAGAGACAGTTTCATTGCCTTTTATCACACACACACACACACACACACACACACACACACACACACACACACACACACACACACACACCATGCCCTACCATTTACCATGTATGTCCTATTTTGATTCACGGGGACAACATCAGTGAACATATTAGGGGAACGGCCATGGAATCTAGCAACGCTGTTATAAACATGGAAGTGATATTGGTCATTAATACAAATAAATTTAAGGGATAACGATATTACTCTTTATTTCCCCAAACTATGCGTGGGGCATTGTTGAGAACATATTACTGGTGATATTCAGTCTCATATGTTACATTTCAAGCATAATCAACAGCTAATTCTTAAAGTCCTGAAGGACATTGCGCAATGTAAAGTAAGCAAATATGAACTGAGTAACCCGAAGCAGAAAACAAAGAAACAAGGAAACTAAAATTAAGATAACAAAACATCCGATCAGTTTAGGACTAGAGGACTTCTTCAGTGTTATTACGAACGTTAGCGACTATTGTATATTTGAGTAAAGCCAAAACGTAGAGTGTGATACAATAAGGAAAAGGTTGATTATTGGAGTGAAGGTATTAAGTACCGACATGAGGATAAATGCAGGAATTGTTTTAATATTCTATCTCGAATCAATAAAAGAAAAGGTGCGACTGATTTATTATACTGATATTTTCTCAGAGTTGATTTTAAAATCACTGCAGTGTTACGCCTTTCCAGACAGTTAATTGCCGTATTTAAACATACTCCAGGACGGATTAAGATGCGCCAAATAGGCTCCTTTGTCCTGTACATTTCTTGGATCCACGATCATTATTTGAAACCGACCCCCAATCGTGTCCATTTTAACGGAGCATTTTGTTAAAAATCTACTACTATAGAAAGTCTATATTGGTTATTTGCAGCGAAAATTGCGCGTGCTTCTAATATTGGTGGCAAAAGCACAATACTCACGTTCCGCATTCCAACGCCTTGCGGTTAAGAGAAATGTAACCAGTAGGAGCATGCCCATCGGCAAATAAATCCATCGACGGTAGTTCGTCTGGATCTCGGATCCTTATCGAGAATTAAGATAATAATGGCTATTATTGCTATAACCATTATAGCAAACTATATTTACTTCAACAAATATAACTAAAACTTAAAAAAAACAACCAAAATTATCATTGCTATTATCGCAGCGAGCTGGCCCACAATGCGTTGAGATCTCTTCACAATACTGTGTAAACTACATCAAATGAATTTATTAGAAGTTTGGTCCTTATTGAGGTGAATTTCTCTTATTAGCGAAGTGCGTTTTATTAAAATACAACAGATGACATCAAGTTTTAAAAGGTTCAGGAGGGAGTTTCCTGAATTCTGAGAAATGATCAATTCGTAACCGCACGTTAGTGTTTCAGGCTCTGTGTGCATTGGCGTCAACACACAGAATCGGCATTTTTACCTGGCACCTGTTATAGAATTAGATAAATAAAATATTAGAGCAGAGATATATTAGAGTAGAGACAGTAACATTCGTTGCTTGACCTGCTGACTGTATTAATTTATTTCGTGTTTTATCTCAGATTTCCTGCGTTTATTTCTTTAAATCACAATATGTCCAGATCTTCCAGTTTATGCTATTGCCTGCTTTTGCAGCTCCGTGGCTATCCTTGAATAAATTGTGCAACGACTTTCAGAAAATTTAAATGTAAAAGTCGACAGTTCGAGTAACAGTAGGACGATTCAAAGCGATTGTGTTTATTTATGGAGAGGATATCCAGTTATCTGATCTGCAATGGTCTTCATTTCCAGGCATAAGAGTACCGCTGACATTCGGTATCCTGAAACCGATCAAAAAAAGATACAAGCTCTGATTGAACTGCAAAAAGAGGAGGAATGGACATGGGGCTAGCAACCCCATTCCATAAAGAAATTGGAGCTAGAAGAAGCCGAAATAAGCTCCGAAGAATTCATCCCTGGGAGAGGAAAGTTCTTCGTTTAGAAGACGTAAGATGGTCTGCACCTGGGGATAACTTCAAAAAGACTCCGGCGAGCTTCTGTCGGCGGTTTATGCCACATAGGGGGTGATGAGCTTAAAAAGAATAAGAAACACTGATTGAATATACCTATGAGAAGAATAAATTACATGTAGGAGAGGTTATTTGCCTATTTTGCATATTGATTTGTCAGCCTTTATGTATAGTTTTTCATAAATTCTAATATATGTCTTTATTTTCCTGGAATTTCCGACAAGAAAGTGAATCTCAAGGCAGCTATAGTGATATATACATACTTTGATAATTAATTTACTTTGACTAACGCTCCCTCTATTTTTGCTTACAGCTGCGCCGATCAGCCATTGCTCTGAGCAGGAAATTTTTAACGCGGCCTGAAATCTGCCTGACACCTGTGAATACTTAAAATGAACATCGAAAAAATCTCATACCATTGATTTTATTTAATAATTGAATTGGTATCATGAAATACGTTACAACAAAGAAAAAACCTTCATGTTTCCTAAGCATTTTTCCGGCTGTCTTTACTCCAGCAGCGCAGCGACGAAAACGCCGTGCGCGGGGGCATTGCTTGTACTGTGCGGCCACGCAGCCGCGCAGTTCAGATGGAACAAAGAGTGGCCTCGACTGGTAAACGTACCGACTAGGTGGCAATGTTTCGGTCAAATAGGTGCGTCCAATTTGACCCAGATCTTCCACACGCATTAATGTTAATTACTAAAATACAGTAGAGCTGAAGCCAGATATTTTAAAGTTATCTACATTGATTCCATAAAACTGTTTGAAAGTGGAACACACCTATACTATGTTCCGTTCGCTTCCGTCTCCCCAGGTGCCTGTTTTGCTTGTGACGGATGACAACGCATTTGGAAATGCTGACCAGTCTTACTATTGCAGAAGGGCCGTGTCTCTCGGCTACTTTGAGAATCTGGCTGTATGGCCGAGCAAGCTGCTGCCTTCACCTCCCTGCATCCTAGCACACCTCAACACCCTTTATTGACAGTCGGGAAAGATCGGGGCGAGTCATTCAGCCGACATCCCTTCACACAAGTCCTCCTGCCCAAATCCCGACCTGGTACTGTTGATCAGCGGCAGCTCCAGCTTTTTTTTTTAAATTTTGAGATCATGAACTCAGTCTACTGTTCAATTGAATCTTTGCGTCGCTGATAAACATGTAATCGTGAATGTAAGTTCAATTTCAATAAATCCGAATACAGTATATTTCCATGTATTTAAACTTAATCATAAATCCTACCTATCACGATCAACCGGCTTCCGTTGCCCACGAAACCTCCAGTGGATGGCGGATTTAGAGTCATCAGTTCACAGTAATATGTGCCGCTGTCTTCTTGCTGAAGATTATTTATTGAAAACTCGCTTCTGATTATGCTTTGCTCTTTGG